>NW_008368933.1:0-206 GCF_000622305.1 Nannospalax galili
AGAGCCAGGGTTGGCCCATGAACATAGGGAAGCAGAGGCTTTCAGGCCACTAAAAGCTTGCTCATGTGAATTTGTGGCAATGGTGAAAGCTTGCACAAGACCCATGCCAACTCAATCAGACAAGGGCCCAGTGTGGAGTGGAGTGAGGGAAATGGGCAGCAGGCCCAAGTCCTAACCTGGGAACCATTGGCACCTGATTGCTAGTA
>NW_008368934.1:0-206 GCF_000622305.1 Nannospalax galili
TCCACCAGAATTGCATGACACTTACATGCAGGCAATACACTCATACACATAAAATAATAATAATAGATAAAATATTAAAAAGTAATTCCTTTAGGAAAAAGGTATGACTAGATTCCAAGCAAGCTAGGTGATACTGTCAGTTTTATTTTGTGTAGCTTACTTCATGAGATTCAAAAATGTCTCTCTGGAACCAGAGATGAGAGATG
>NW_008368935.1:0-206 GCF_000622305.1 Nannospalax galili
ACTAAAAAACACAGAAACTAACAAGTAAAGTAAATAAACATCGATGAGAAAGTGTAAATACAAATCAACATTCCTTCAAAAGCAGACAGACATTTAACCATACAAAAATATGAACATTGATATTCCTTCATATTCAGATATTTTGGGGATTAAACAAACTCTCAGAAATACAGAAAATATTTTAAATTGAATATGGGCAAGTTGAA
>NW_008368936.1:0-206 GCF_000622305.1 Nannospalax galili
GACAGGGTCTCCTTGTAGCCCCAGCTGGCCTGGATCTCATTATGTAGACTGCGCTGGCCTTGAACTCACAGAGATCCTCCTGTTTCTGGGATTAAAGGCATGAACCACCACACCTGGTCTCAATTAGATTTTTTTAAAGAACTTTTTATTTGGGGATAGGGCCTAAGTTTTCTAGCCTGGCCTGAGACTTGCTCTGGATTCAGGTA
>NW_008368937.1:0-206 GCF_000622305.1 Nannospalax galili
CACTCCTGCTCCCACTCCTCCTCCTGCTCCTGCACCTACTGCTCCTCCTCCGGATCCTCCTCCTGATCCTGCTCCTGCTCCTCCTCCTGATCCTGCTCCTCCTCCTCCCACTGCTCCTCCTGCTCCTTCTCCTCCTTCTCCTCCTCCTCCTCTTCCTGCTCCTGATCCTCCTCCTGCTTCTGCTCCTCCTCTTTCTCCTCCTCCTG
>NW_008368938.1:0-206 GCF_000622305.1 Nannospalax galili
AAGTTTATTTATATTGTATGTGTATTAATGTACTGCCTGCATGTATATAAGTGTACTCATGTTGTGCAATGCCAATGGAGGCCAAAAGAGAGTGTCAGATCTCCTGGAACTGGAGTTATAGACTGCTGTTAGCCCCCATCTGGGTGCTAGGATTGGAACCTGGGTCCTCTGCAAGAACATCCAGTCCTCTTTGACTGCTGAGCCAT
>NW_008368939.1:0-206 GCF_000622305.1 Nannospalax galili
ACCTGTGAATTTGTGGCAAAGGTGCATCCAGCACAGGACCCATGACAACTCAATCAGAGAAGGGCCCAGAGTGGAGCGAGGGAAATGTCTGGTAGGTCATCTCCAGCCTGGGAGCTATGGGAGACTGATCACTACTAGGTGAGGGAGAGTAGACATCACCAATGATCTCTAGATAAGCTGACTAGACTCCAGTGGATTAATTTGCA
>NW_008368940.1:0-206 GCF_000622305.1 Nannospalax galili
GTGTGTGTGTGGTGTGTGTGTGTGTGTGTGTGTGTGTGTGTTGTAGTCATGGGGTGTATACATGTGTGCACAGGTGCCTGAGGTCAATGTCTTCCATGCAGAGGCCAGAGGTCAATGTCTTCCTTTAGCCCTCTTTACTTTATTTATGTATTTATTTGAATCACGGTCTCTCATCAAATCTGTAGCTAGATGTTTCAACTGGTCAA
>NW_008368941.1:0-206 GCF_000622305.1 Nannospalax galili
AATTTTAGACACTTACTTTAAAAATGGATATTGATCTTTATATAGGTATTGTAGTGCATTATTAATACTGCTTCACATGTGCCCATTGCCAAAGGGAGTTGTGAATTCCCATTATCTGTGTCACAAAGGCAATGGCCTTGCTCTCATCTTGTTCTCAGTTGTTGGGGCCACTCTCGAACCCTGGTCTCTCTTCACCCCGAACCTCT
>NW_008368942.1:0-206 GCF_000622305.1 Nannospalax galili
CTGTGTTCTGTGTCTTTGTTCTCCCTGCTGGAAAAACTATTTTCAAAATTTGTGTTTAGAATTTGATCGTAGTCCTCAAAGAGCAATGCAAACACCACCTGTTTTGCTAAATCATCCCAGATTCTGTCCCCTCATCTCACATCCCATGTAAACTTGGAGATGGTCCTCTTTCAGTCAATATGATTTACTGTGTCTCAACTATATTG
>NW_008368943.1:0-206 GCF_000622305.1 Nannospalax galili
TGGTCATGTCTCCTGCCCCCATCACCTATACTCTCTGATGTGTACATATCGTTTCACCTCTCCTCTCTCACGTGCACATCATCATGTCACCTGCTCTCTTTGAAGTGCACATGGTCGTTTCACCTGAATCTTTGATGTGCACATGGTCGTGTCACCTACCCACTCTGACGTGCACATGGTTGTGTCACCTGCCCCCTCTGACGTGC
>NW_008368944.1:0-206 GCF_000622305.1 Nannospalax galili
AAAAGTGTACTAAGATGCCGGGCATGGTAGCACACACCTTTAGTCCCAGCGTTCGGGGGGGCAGAGGCAGGAGGATCTCTGAGTTCAAGGCCGGCCTGGTTTATATAACTAGTTATGGGCCAGCTGAGGCTACAGGGAGACCCTGTGTCAAAAGGATAAAAAAAAAAGGGTATTAAGAATGTAAGCCTACACATTGAATTCCAAAG
>NW_008368945.1:0-206 GCF_000622305.1 Nannospalax galili
TCTTTTTCTTCCTTCCTTCGTTCCTTCGTTCCTTCGTTCCTTCCTTCCTTCCTTCATTCGTTCCTTCCTCCCTCCCTCCATCCCTCCCCCCCCATTTATAAAGTAGGATGTCCTTAACTTACTGACGCTCATCCAGAGCTCAATATTTAGCTAACGCTACCTTCAAAGTCATGATCCTTCTGCCTAGGCTTCATTAACTGCGAGGA
>NW_008368946.1:0-206 GCF_000622305.1 Nannospalax galili
CCCTATGCCACAGGGAGGCCAGAGGGGGACCAGAACTCGGCACTCTCTGGCTGACTGCTGAGATCGCAGCCGCTACACAGATGAAGGTCTGAACCCACCCTTTCAGGCTGCCCACTAGGTAGCCTACCAAAGCCAGATCTGCCCTGAAGCCATGAGAGGGGCCTCACAAAATCCCAGGTAGGGGGATGGTATGGCCCAATTAGGGG
>NW_008368947.1:0-206 GCF_000622305.1 Nannospalax galili
AGAAGAAGCAGAATGTTTTTGTTTTTCTTTCACATTTTTGTATGATTTTTTAGAGTTAGTGTTTATAATAAAACTTATCCACCCTTGGAGCAGGCGAGATGGCTCAGTGATTAGGAGCACTGACTGCTCTTGCAGGGGATCTGAGTTCGAGTCCTAGCACCCACATGATGGCTATGAACCATCCTTAACTACAGTTCCAGGGGAAT
>NW_008368948.1:0-206 GCF_000622305.1 Nannospalax galili
CTTCCTAAAAGACCTAAATGAAATAAGCAGACATACACACACATCCAAGTATAACCACAGTAAAGCAATACAAAGGACTTAACAAAATCTCACCTGGTTTTGATTTTTTTTAAAAAAGTACAGTAAACAGGAAAAAAAAAAAACCTTTGCAAATATAGTCTTGACATAAATTGGCAGGTCTCCACAGGGACTTCCATAACCCCCTA
>NW_008368949.1:0-206 GCF_000622305.1 Nannospalax galili
TCTTTGGAAGCCTTCTATTTACACACAAAGCGACTCTCAGATTGGAGAACAACAGGGATTAATCAAGCAAACATACAACTTACTGTTCTCTTGAAGAAACCCAACAAAGCTTATGGTTCCCGTCTTGCTTCAAGATGTTCATTAGTGTCTGTCTCGATGAATTTTCATAAACAGTTCCTAAGAAATTACATAGATAGGGTCTCTCA
>NW_008368950.1:0-206 GCF_000622305.1 Nannospalax galili
ATAGTAACAATGAAAGGAAATTCTGTATCTCACCAAATTCCCAAAACTGGGCCTAAGGCCCAAACACACTCTCAGAATCCCACCGCAGAAGCCGTGCCAAAGCATTCATCTCAGTAGTTGCCTGTGAAGACCCACAGCTGAGCTTGGACCATGGACACTGCTCAGTATGGGCACAGAAGTTCCTTCTCAGTTGCTATTCAAGAAGC
>NW_008368951.1:0-206 GCF_000622305.1 Nannospalax galili
GGGAAATAGCAAACACAGATATGAAGATTCAGCAAAGATGGGGTCGCTTACCCATTACAAGAAATACCAGCACATAAACTCAGATGCTAGTCCTCCTGGAAAAACACAAAGTACACGGATAACCAAGATAACATAGCTACTACAGAGATTAACAACCACATCATAACATTTCCTGAGGATGACAACCTAGTGGATGCACAGGACAG
>NW_008368952.1:0-206 GCF_000622305.1 Nannospalax galili
CATCCATTTACCTGCAAATTTCACGATTTCATCTTTCTTTACTGTTGAGTAGAACCCCATCGTATAAATGAACCACATTTTCATTATCCACTCTTCAGTTGAGGGACCCTTAAGTTGCTTCCTTCTCTTAGCTATTGTGAAAACAGCAGTAACAAATGGATGTACAAGTGTCTCTGCAATAGGATGAGTTCTTTGAGTATATGCCA
>NW_008368953.1:0-206 GCF_000622305.1 Nannospalax galili
ACACCATAAATGATCAAATTCCAAACCCATACCAGGGATGAGTCTTTGGTCAAGGGGTTCCCATAGATCTCTCAAAACTTACAAGATTTTGCCATTATCTCTGTTACCCTCCAGAATTCGATGTTAAGATACTATTTCTTTTGTCAAAATAAAATGCTTTATTTATTATTTTTATTTTATGTGTATGAGTGTATTGCCTGCATATA
>NW_008368954.1:0-206 GCF_000622305.1 Nannospalax galili
TCAAACCGCTGCAGTTTTAGAATCCACAGTCCTAGGATGGCAAACAGATTTTACCACCAGACATAGAGCCCTTTTCTCTTATCAGACACTTGCTCTATTGCTATGTCAGTAAGTACCCATGTTCACACCTGGATTCTGTAGGAAAGACCAGCTCATGTTCCCATACCTCAAATATGGGAGTGGGGAGCAGAGGTTTGAGTGTTATG
>NW_008368955.1:0-206 GCF_000622305.1 Nannospalax galili
CTTCCCTCCTGTGGACACTGCCTTCCTTTCAGCTGTTCCCTGTCCTCAGACGTGGCATAACCCAGGTGCCTGTTGCCCTGAGGCTGTTCAGGGGCCGAAAGGACTCAGACTTAGGAAGGGACAGCCTTACCGCTTCCCCCAGGGTTCCTGGGGATGAGCTCATATCTTTTCCATGGAGTGTGCTCCTGCTGCTCCCTCTCCAGGCT
>NW_008368956.1:0-206 GCF_000622305.1 Nannospalax galili
ACAAAGCAGTAGATAAAGGTTGATGGCTGGTGATGCGTGGAAAAATGAAAGAATGCAAATTGCAAAATTGAATAAGCTTGTCAGGCGGATAATGATTATCTATCACTCCTGAAAATGCAGCACAAGCTATTAACCAAGTGTCTGAATTCTGAAGCAACCAATTAACATGAGCTTTAGTATATGGCTGTACAATATGAAAAGGGTCC
>NW_008368957.1:0-206 GCF_000622305.1 Nannospalax galili
CCATCCTTTTATTCTTACGCTGTTGTCTATTTTTAATGGTCAGTTGTATTTTGGAGGCAGCAAAAAGATATGATCCATTTCTCATCCAATCAATTAATCTGTATCTTGTTATTGACAATTAAGACAGTTAGCATTAAGAGTTATTTCTCGCAAAGATTTATTAAATCCTGTTATTTTGTTGTGGTGGTTTTCTTTTCTTTGTCCTC
>NW_008368958.1:0-206 GCF_000622305.1 Nannospalax galili
GGTATACCTACATTTATGCAGGCAAAATACTCATACACAAAAAATAAATAAAAATTTTAAATTAAACAATGAGCATGATACATTCTATGTGATATGCATACTTATAAACAGATTCCTCAAAATTGATTTATTGAAAATTACTTTCTGAAGTTAAATGCCTGGTATAACTATGGTAGTTTACATTTCTCTTTTATTTCAAGTCATTT
>NW_008368959.1:0-206 GCF_000622305.1 Nannospalax galili
TTAAATCAAAATAAGATAAAATAACAACTAAAATTTTTTAAAGAAAGAAAATTAACTTCAGCCAAATAACCCAGCCAGATCTGGTCACATATACTTTTGATAATATGTACCCTGATCCAAAGAATGAATTTGCCACTGCATTTCTATGGTCTCCATCCTGATGTCCCACATCCCTGCATCATAAGAAAAACACCAGACACATAACA
>NW_008368960.1:0-206 GCF_000622305.1 Nannospalax galili
AAAATAACTTTTGATTGATTTTATATAGTGTTTTATTTCATAAATGTGTTTTTTTCCTGACAAAAACTGATCTGCTAAATATCGGGTTGATTCTGATCCATAGCAAATAAATCTGAGACAATATCATATAAAAAAGCAGCTTAAATTATCATATGTTTCTAACTGTGTGCTTTTGTTTGCATAAGTTTTATTTTGCAGTGTTGGGA
>NW_008368961.1:0-206 GCF_000622305.1 Nannospalax galili
ATGGTCACCAGTCTAACTTTCAAGCTTCTGCAAATTCTCCTGTATTGCATCCCATCCCTGAAAAGTGCTGGGACTACAGACACTTCTACCCCTATGCCTGGTTTTATGTGAGTTCTGAGGATATAAACTTACCTGGTTAGGAAAGCACTGAATGATATTCCTAACCTTTTATTTTATTTTTTATTTATTTTGAGCCCATGGCTCAC
>NW_008368962.1:0-206 GCF_000622305.1 Nannospalax galili
TTCAGGAAAGGAAGTTCTGGGTTTAAATCTTGACATCCAGAAATTCAAGAATATGTGACATCAAATGAGTTTTAGAAATGAAGAGTTTCTAATCACAGACTTTCTGATGCTGTTTTAAAATTCCAAGTCTTTTAGAGGACATTTCTGTTACTTTAAGAGAGGCTTCTGGCAGCACTAGGAATGTCCAGCCTGGAGGCTGGCTGTAG
>NW_008368963.1:0-206 GCF_000622305.1 Nannospalax galili
ACTTTGGAGCAATATAATGGCACATGGGGCCATAGTATTGGCACATTGGAGGCTTGTGATGTCAAATTGGAGCATTGTGCGGACACTTTCGAGTATAGTGGAGTCACATTGGAAGATTGTGAGGGAATATTGATTATTTGAGCATGACACGGAACAATGGATCATTGTAATGACACAATAGCGCTTTGTGATGGCATTGGGGCTAT
>NW_008368964.1:0-206 GCF_000622305.1 Nannospalax galili
CTTTTTGAGACAGGGTCTTACTAAGTTGCCCACACTGTCCTTGAACTCACTCTGTAGCCCAAGCAAATCTCAAACTTCTGATCCATCTGCCTCATCCTCCCCCATAGCTGGAATTACAGCCTATGCCACCAGTCAAGTCATGTATCTTTTTGTGTTCACAGATCCACATTAAACTGCACCACTTCAACTTTGCCCCTGTTCTGTCC
>NW_008368965.1:0-204 GCF_000622305.1 Nannospalax galili
TCTCTGTCTATGAAACCAAAACTACTCTTTAAAAAACATAGAGCATCACATATTGGTGGTGATGTGGAGAAGAGCAACAATTAAGCCAAAAATGATGTCTTGGATATTAAAAATATGTGCCAAGAGGGCCAGGCGTGGCGACACACACTTTTAATCTCAGCATTTGGGAGGCAGAGATAGGCAGATCTCTGTGAGATCAAGAGC
>NW_008368966.1:0-206 GCF_000622305.1 Nannospalax galili
CATTATATTAAATAGTAATAAATAATAGATATATTACTCTTGGTTAAGAAATTTGAATCTTCTGAAGCTTCCTAATCAATTCTGAAATGATAAATGTTACCTCATATCTTACCCATCTACTACCCTGAATAGTGTTCATTGTATGACTGAAATGATAGAAATTATGTTCATGAACAAAAAATGGGCTATAGGAGTGAATTATTTTT
>NW_008368967.1:0-206 GCF_000622305.1 Nannospalax galili
AGAAGGCAGAGAGGGTGTTAGATCCTCTGGAGTTAGAGTTATAGGCGGTTGTGAGCTGTCCAATGTGGGTACTGGGAAATGAATTTGGGTCCTCTGCAACAGCAGCAAGTGCTCTTAACCATTGAGCTATTTCTCCAGCCCCTACATTTATTTTCAAAGGATACAAAAAGCATAAAAATTGTATGTGTTTATGGAGTACCATTCAA
>NW_008368968.1:0-206 GCF_000622305.1 Nannospalax galili
TGTGAGTTCAAGGCCAGCCAGGTCTACTTGGTGAGTTCCAGGCCATTTAAAACTACAGAAAGACCCTATGCGAAGAAACCAAAAAAAAAAACAAAAACAAAAACAAAAAAACCTAAAATCAAAAACAAAACAAATACTAGGATACCATGCCCTGCTATTTCCACAGTTCCACTGTTCAAAAATGTGTTAGAGATATGACAATGTCA
>NW_008368969.1:0-206 GCF_000622305.1 Nannospalax galili
CCACATGGAGGCTAACAACCATCCATAACTCCAGTTCCAGGGGATCTAACTCCTCTTCTGTCCTCCGAGGGCATTGCCCAACATGGGTGCAATTACACACATGCAGGCAATACACTCATACACATCAAATAAATATAAATAAGCTAGGCATGGTGGTGCACACCTTTAATTCCAGCACTTGGAAGACAGAGGCAGGTGGATCTCTG
>NW_008368970.1:0-206 GCF_000622305.1 Nannospalax galili
AAAGATTCTTTCCATAGAAGAGAGCTAATACATACTTCTGAAAAATAATTTTCTGTATGTATTGTGATAATGTCACAAGAGCAGGGAGATGGTGTAAAGTTAATTCCAATGGGAGCTTTTCTATATATGAATGTTTTGTGTCCACGTATGTATGTTGTGCCCATGCATGCAACACCCATGGGGGCCAGAAGAGGGAGTTGGATCCC
>NW_008368971.1:0-206 GCF_000622305.1 Nannospalax galili
GTCACCTGCCCCCTCTGACGTGCAGATGTTGTTGTCACCTGCCCCCTCTGATGTGCAGATGGCCATGTCACATGCCCCCTCTAACTTGCAGATGTTTGGGTCACCTGCCCCGACTGACGTGCAGATGATCGTGTCACCTGCCCCTTCTGACGTGGAGATGGTCGTGTCACGTGACCCCTGTGACGTCCAAATGGTCGTGTCACCTG
>NW_008368972.1:0-206 GCF_000622305.1 Nannospalax galili
CTGCTGGATGAAAACTGCACTGTTATTTTCTGTTTACTTAATGCAAGCTCAGTGTTAAAGGTTTCTTGTAGGTAATAGAAACAATATTTCATCTTTCTGTCTCCTTAGACTTAACAGCCTGAGTTCTCTCTGATGTTGTATCCCCCCCAAAAGCGTATCTTCAGTAGGGGAAAGTATTTAAAAAATTGCATGCATTCTGGCTCGCA
>NW_008368973.1:0-206 GCF_000622305.1 Nannospalax galili
ACCCCCAGAGAGATTTTTTGTATTGTGAAGAACTTATGTCCCGTAGCTGTCAGAGGGTATGTTTGCCTGGCCCCTTGTCAGCTCCCCTTGGTCTAGGGCATGGTTTAACTAGGCTATTGTTGATTTTCTTCTTTGTGTGTGTGTGTCCAAGCGCACAGGTGTGTGCATGTGAAGGCCGGAGGGTGACCTCATCTGTTGTCCCTCAC
>NW_008368974.1:0-206 GCF_000622305.1 Nannospalax galili
GGAACCACACTTTGAGAAACACCATCTAGAATGTTCTTAAGACATTCAAACGGCCTGCTTGCTATGTCTGCTACCAGGTAGATGATGGGTAACACTGACTCATGTCCTCCAGAGTGAACACTTAGAAATAAGCCATGATGGTCAATTCACTAAGAACAAGACGAGGTTGCTATCCAGTCCCTACACCTGTCCAATGAAGTGACAGT
>NW_008368975.1:0-206 GCF_000622305.1 Nannospalax galili
CTCTCTTTCTTCCTTCCTTCCTTCCTTCCATCCTTTCTCTCTCTCCTCTCCTTTTCTCTTTCTCTTTTCTCTTTTTCTTTCTCTCTTTCTCTCTCTTTCTTTCTTCCTTCCTTCCATCTTTTCTTCTCTCTTTTTCTTTCTCTCCTTCTCTCTCTCCTCTCTCTTTCTCTTTCTTTCTTTCTTTCTTTCTTTCTTTCTTTCTTTCT
>NW_008368976.1:0-206 GCF_000622305.1 Nannospalax galili
AGAGTTGGCCCATGTAGCCTTTATTGTGTTGATCTGTTTAGTTTATTCCTAGTTTTGCTAGCTTTGTTATGAAATCTTGTTGAACTTTGTCATGTGACATTTCTCTTTATATTGATAGTATGATTATTCAGTAATGTTTTTGTCTTTGTTTTTTGTTTTTTGAGAAAGGTTCTCCTTGTAGCTCCAGCAGTCTGGGAACTTGCTAT
>NW_008368977.1:0-206 GCF_000622305.1 Nannospalax galili
AGAGAGAGAGACAGAGACAGACAGAGACAGAGACAGAGACAGAGAGACAGACAGAGACAGAGACAGAGGCAGAGAGACAGACACAGAGACAGAGGCAGAGACAGAGAGACAGACAGAGACAGAGAGAGACAGACAGACAGAGACAGAGACACAGAGGCAGAGAGACAGACAGAGACAGAGACAGAGGCAGAGACAGAAAGACAGAC
>NW_008368978.1:0-206 GCF_000622305.1 Nannospalax galili
CTTTTTTTTTTTTTTTTTTTTTTTTTTTTTTTTTTTTGAGATAGGGTCTCAGGTAACACAAGTTGGTCTCAGTTTCTGTACAACCTAGGATGACTTTGAACTTCTTTTTCTCAAGTGCTGGGATTATAGGCATGTGTTACCACACCTGCTTTTATGCAGTGCTGGGGACAGAACCCAGGGCTTTGTGCATGCAAGGCAAACACTAT
>NW_008368979.1:0-206 GCF_000622305.1 Nannospalax galili
AGGAGAGAGAGCTAATAGGTTTACAGCTTTAAATGAAGATGTGTCCAGGTCGGGCCTTGGTCTTATCTGAACTGGTCTGGACTGGTCAATGCCCAAGCAAACAGGGAGCTCCCATACCTTTGCCTCAGACCAGGAAGACCAATCTGTGCCATCGCAATTACTCATCAGTGGCCCTTTCTCTGTCTATTGACCTGTCCCCAAAATAT
>NW_008368980.1:0-206 GCF_000622305.1 Nannospalax galili
CCAAGGTGCCATCACACTGTTACAATCTGACATCACAATATTCCATTGTGACGTCACAGTGATCAAATGTGACATCACAATGCTCCAATGTGCCAGCACTCTAGCCCCATATGCCATTATAATGCTCTATATGCCATCACAATTTACAATACGTGTTCATAATATTCCATTCTGACATCACAATTATCAAGCGTGACTTCACAATG
>NW_008368981.1:0-206 GCF_000622305.1 Nannospalax galili
GCTATGTATTGTTTCATAAAATGCTCTCACAAGGACACACATTGTTTTCAGTGCTTCCATCTAGATGTAATACTTTGGTGAACAAGATTGCTTATTAATGCATTCATCAAATGTATTTGTATTAATTTATCCAATATACTTTGAGTTCCACTATGTAGTAATCAGGAATAAGGCAAACATGTCATGACTTGTGGAAAAGAGGAAGT
>NW_008368982.1:0-206 GCF_000622305.1 Nannospalax galili
AGATTAAAATCTGTTGAGGACTACAGTTACCCTACTGTGCTATAAAGGATAAAGCTAGTTTTTCCAATTGTACTGTGTGTGAGTATCCATCTCTCACTATGCTCTTCCCATCTTCCCTTCCTAGTCTCTAGTGACCTCTTCTGTTCTGTTCTGGCCTGCTCTGTTCTGCTCTGTTCTGTTTTATTCTATTTAGTCAACTTTTTGTT
>NW_008368983.1:0-206 GCF_000622305.1 Nannospalax galili
GGCAGGTCAGAGTCCAAGCCCCGGCACCGCACCGGAACGCCGCCCAGGAAGGCAGCGGCAAGGGGCTGGCCGTGGGCACGGGGCGGCCGAGGGCGCCGGCGCCGGGGAAAGAGGCTAAACCACGGAGACCTTACTTCCAACATGCCTCTCCTGCTCGCCTCGGCCGTGTCGATGAGTGTGTTGTCCAGGTCAAAGAAGACCGCGCG
>NW_008368984.1:0-206 GCF_000622305.1 Nannospalax galili
TGGCATGGCAGGACCATGTGGCAGATCTATTTCCAGCTTTTTGAAGATCCTTCTTACTAATTTACATAGTGACTGTTCAAATTTGAACTCACATCAGTAGTGATAAGTGTCCCCCTTCACAAATTTCTCACCAGTACTTGTCACCATGTGGTTTGGGATCTTAGTCATTCTGACTGGAGTAAGATAAAATCTCAAGGGAGTTTAAT
>NW_008368985.1:0-206 GCF_000622305.1 Nannospalax galili
ATAAGGATCCATATTTAGCATATGGAGGGGTCTAAATATGATTTAGAAGTATTGTATGAAATGCACACAAATTCAATAAAAATGGAAAAAATGTTTCTTCTGGCTTGTTGCAGAAAAGGTTTGAAGTTTTGAGGTGGCTCGGCATTCTTCCCTGTGTCTGAGGGTAGACTTGAGGGTGGACTGCAGGATTTAGGTGTCACCTCCAG
>NW_008368986.1:0-206 GCF_000622305.1 Nannospalax galili
GAATGTTCAGTGTCCCAGTGTGCAGAGGGCAGTGTCTGCTACATTGAAGGCCTGTGATAAATGCTGAATGAACGAACAAGCAGGCATACTCTGAGAGCTGGGAAACACAATCATGTTCTAGTAAACAACAGTGAACATACCAGACACAGGTGACACCTCCAATGGAACTGAATCTAATGAACCACATGAGGTGCTGCCAAAGTGTT
>NW_008368987.1:0-205 GCF_000622305.1 Nannospalax galili
CCTGGAACTCACTATGTAGACCAGGCTGGCCTTGAACTCACAAAGATCTGACGCTGCCTCCCAAATGCTAGGACTAAAGGAGTGTGCCACCATGCCTGGCTGCTAATGGCTGTTTTATAGTTGTAATCTCAGCCTTCCTAGAGTAAAGGCTATTTGCTCCAGTTCCATGAATCCCCAAATTTTGTGGAATATATATATATATATA
>NW_008368988.1:0-206 GCF_000622305.1 Nannospalax galili
TGGCTAGGGTTTGGGCCTTAATTAAAGATCCAGGGCTCAAAAGACCTCAGACATTTTCCTTGACTATTCATTCTATTGAGTCTTGGATTTCTCAGGAATGAGAAGTCTATACAGACAGGAAGTAGACAAGGACAAGTACCTAAATAAAGGACAGTCAGCCCATCTCTAAGAGCATCAGAAAGTCCTCATTTGCAGAGAAGAAAAGG
>NW_008368989.1:0-206 GCF_000622305.1 Nannospalax galili
TTTTTAGGATGCTAATCTTTCTTGGGTCATCAACCCTGAATAAAGTAGAGCTTGATGATTCAATCCCTATTCCTGTTCATTGGAGTTTGTGGTGTCAGGTAGTGTAAGCTCCAGTGTTCCAGTTATAGACACTGTTTTACATTGCCCTATTTCCCACCTCCCCTAATATCTCTTCCTCCTCAATAATTATCCCTTCCTAGTTTCAT
>NW_008368990.1:0-206 GCF_000622305.1 Nannospalax galili
GACCTGCTTGCCATCTTTTACAGTTCTGAGTCTGCAAAGTCTGTCTCCTGTCGCAGTTTTTGGAAGGCTCAGGTTGATGGGGGTTCCAATCAGTTTTCTCACCCCAATTTCTGGAACTCTGTGCTGATGAGGTTGATAAGGTGCAGAAAACAACCGGGAACACTCACCTTCTAGCTTTGGGGAAGTCTGCTAACCAGCTCACTGTG
>NW_008368991.1:0-206 GCF_000622305.1 Nannospalax galili
TATGGCAATGTTTCATGTCCCATCACAATGCTCCAAAGTGCCTACACTATGGCCCCATGTGCAAGTATGTTGCTCCAATCTGCCAACACAGTGTTACAGTATGACTTCACAATGTTCCACGGTGCCATCATAATGCGACACTGTGTCATTACAATGATCAAAATGCTACAATGTGACATCACAACACTAAAATGTGACATCACAAT
>NW_008368992.1:0-206 GCF_000622305.1 Nannospalax galili
GGTAAAATGTAAAACGTCTCATGCCACATTGTAATATTAGGAGCTAGTGAGACGGCTCAGGAGGTAAGGAGCTGCTTGTAGGAGTGTCCTGACCTGGGTTCACATCCCAAGAACCTATGTGAAATCTGGACATGGCAGGCAACATATCTGAACTCCTCCTGGTGCGTCTACATGTTCAGTAACATGTAGCTTATGAACAAACACTA
>NW_008368993.1:0-206 GCF_000622305.1 Nannospalax galili
GCTCTGGAAACAGTTATTGAGTATGTTAAAGCTGTAATGAAATAGTTCTAAATTTAAAAAAAAATGAAGTAAAAGAAAGGACATTGGTAACTTTTTAAGGAATGTCTTTGCCATTTTATTTTTATTTCTTCTTCAGAGAACTCCCTGTTAAGATATTAATTCTTTGTTTTTGGAGTTTTTTATATGTTCTGGATACTAGTCCTCTA
>NW_008368994.1:0-206 GCF_000622305.1 Nannospalax galili
ATAAGAACACTCTACACTGTACTGTATTGCTTTGATTTTGAATTGTATTTCGAAGAAAATGATTAACCATGAAATCAACCTGATGGTTGCACAATCTTGTTCTGTAACTTGTATAAAATCTGATACTGCACTTTAAAAAATTACATTCAGATCATCAACCATCTCTTGTGTCTGTTTGTCACTCACCGAATCCTTGCCCACTCTCC
>NW_008368995.1:0-206 GCF_000622305.1 Nannospalax galili
AGGGCTGGGATGAGCTCAGTTCCTGTTTGGCATATGCAAGAGTCTGAGATCTATCACAGTACTGAAAAATGAGACAACCCTTCCCTCTGAGGAGGTGGAATGAGTCTCACTCCTGGTGACCATGAACTGGCCAAGATGTGACCCTCTTGAGGGAGGGAAGACCAGGCTGCTGGAGAAAGGTGAGCCCTCCACCTTGAAGAAAAGAA
>NW_008368996.1:0-206 GCF_000622305.1 Nannospalax galili
CATCTGCACGTCAGAGGGGGCATGTGACATGACCATCTTTATGACAGAGAAGGCAGGTGGCACGAACACGTGCACGTCAAAGAGCTTAGGTGACACGGCCTTGTGAACGACTAAGGGAGTAGGTGACACGACCATCTGCACGTCAGAGTGGGCAGGTGAAACGACCAGCAGCACGTCAGAGGGGGCAGGTGACACGACCATGTGCA
>NW_008368997.1:0-206 GCF_000622305.1 Nannospalax galili
TCTCATAGCCTAAAGGGCCAGGACTTGAAAATCTGCATACATCATTTATTAGTCATTTTGAATATTTTAATTGGCATGTATTCATTGTACATGGTAGAGATTCAGAAAGATACTTTCATTCAAGTGTATAAAGCACTTTGAGCTTATCCCTCCCATCCCCCTTCCCCTCTTCTCTCTCAGTCCTCCCTCTCTTTTAGTCTCATGAT
>NW_008368998.1:0-206 GCF_000622305.1 Nannospalax galili
ATCTAACATGCAGATGGTCCTGTCACCTCCACCCTCTGACGTACACAAGGTCTGTGTCACCTGCCTACGTAGTTGTGCACATGGTCGTGTCACCTGCCCCCTTTTGCGTGCAAATGATAGTGTCACCTGCCCTCTCTGCAATGAAGATGATCGTATCATCTGCCCCCTCTGAGGTGCAAATGGTCGTGTCACCTGCCACCTCTGAC
>NW_008368999.1:0-206 GCF_000622305.1 Nannospalax galili
TTTTTTTTTTTTTTTTTTTTTTTTTTTGGTTGGTTTTGTTGTTGTTGTTTTGAGACAGGGTCTCACTGCGTAGCCCTGGCTGATCTGGAGCTCTCTATGTAGACCAGGGTGGCGTGGAACTCACAAAGATCCAACTGCCTCTGCCTCCTGAGTACTGGGATTTTATTAATATTTTATTTATTTTTATTTTATGTGTGTGAGTGTGT
>NW_008369000.1:0-206 GCF_000622305.1 Nannospalax galili
ACACACACACAAATTAATTTTAAAAATATTTATCTTTTAAAAATTGCAAGCCGTCCCCCTGACAGAGTCTAGGTTTTCAAATAAGAGATAATTCTATCTATAGCTGGGTGTCCTTCACTCAGACCTGCCCCAGACAATTTCCCGTGGTTCAGGTCACAGCAAAAGAATGTGAATTTAAATAGAAAAGCCTTCATTGAAAGGAAGGC
>NW_008369001.1:0-206 GCF_000622305.1 Nannospalax galili
TGAGTGTGCAGGTGTGTGTACCCATGTGTACATACAGGGTCAGATGCGATATAGTCTTCTCTACTGCTCTCCACCTTGCTGCCTTAAGTCAGGGCCTTGAACTGGAAGCCCACCATTTTGGCCAGTCTTAGCTGTCTGAACTCAGATCCTCCTGCCTCCACTGCCAGTGCTGGCATCACAGATACAAACAGTCATTTCTGGCTTTT
>NW_008369002.1:0-206 GCF_000622305.1 Nannospalax galili
AGATATTAAAGGGGCAAGTTTCCTGTGGTAATAGATAGAAATATACATGGTATCTGAACGGCCTCCTCTAATGATCCTCACATATCTTGATTCGATCATTTGTCTAATGTGACTTTTAACCTTTCCGCATCACCTTATTTGTGAGATAATTGAGAACAGAACCTAGATTTTCAGGTCGGTGTAAGGATCAATGAAAGAAGGTAGAG
>NW_008369003.1:0-206 GCF_000622305.1 Nannospalax galili
TGTTAAAATATGATATCACAATGGTCCATTGTGTCATCACAATGCTCCAATTTGCCGACACTATCACCCCATGTGTCATTATATTGGTCCAATGAGTCATCAAATGCTACAATATGACTCCTTTATGGTCCACTGTGACATCACAATGCTCCAATATTACATCACAATACTCAAATACGTTAGCACTATGGCCCAATGTGCCATTA
>NW_008369004.1:0-206 GCF_000622305.1 Nannospalax galili
CTGTAAACTCTATTGACATGTGCTCCTCTTCCAATGGCCCTTACAATCTTTTCACCCCCTCTTCAGCAACAGTCTGTGGGCCTGGGATGAGTGGAGTTTGATGCAGGCATACTGACTAAGGAACCAAACTCTGCAGATTCTTATTCTCAATGCATTTGGGCATTTGTGCCCTTTGTGTTCTTGGCCCTCTGTTGTATGAGGGAGCT
>NW_008369005.1:0-206 GCF_000622305.1 Nannospalax galili
ACATTATTGTGCTATGTGCAATTATATTGCTCCATAGTGACATCAAATTGGTTCAATATGAATTCAAAATGTTTCTTTGTGACATCACACGTCTCCAATGGGATATCATAGTGCTCCAATAAGCCAGCACTATCACCCCATGTGGCAAAATATTCCTCCAATGTACCATCACAATGCTACAGTATGACTTCTCAAAGTTCCATTGT
>NW_008369006.1:0-206 GCF_000622305.1 Nannospalax galili
CATCAGTATTCATATGCTAAAAGCAAAATGTCTCATCAATAGGCTGCTCTACTTATAAGTTGGGAAACTCACTGAAATCTGCTTTTGCGTTCTACAGCTTATCAGGAGGATGCAAACTTTACTAGCAAATTTAGAAGGAATTACCTTAGTATGAGTAACTGTTTCTTCCTTCACTTGGATTGGATTTCCCTGGAATTGGGCCTTGT
>NW_008369007.1:0-206 GCF_000622305.1 Nannospalax galili
TAAGTTTAGTTAAATTGATGCAGTTACAATAAAAATGCAACTGATACAGTCGGGCTTGCTGTTGTACACATCTAATTTGTGGAAATCATGAATTGATCTTCACATGAAGTGCATAGACATCCTTGTATGTTTTAGGGAGAGAAGGGAAAATGCTAACTTATCCTGTGACTTTAATAACCTGTCATTACTTCTAGATTATCCATTTC
>NW_008369008.1:0-206 GCF_000622305.1 Nannospalax galili
CAGAACTAAGGTCAAGAACTTCTGATTTAACCTGTTTCCTTTTTGTGTTCGTCACTTGCCCATTCCTTCCTCGTTCTCTAACTTTGAGACCATACTATCAAATCCTCCATCTAACCTACTAACAACGCTACAGGAGCCACAAACAGTTGGTGAAGTGAAGTGTCTTCCCCAAGACACCATGGCCCTTCAGTGGGAAGAGGGTACTG
>NW_008369009.1:0-206 GCF_000622305.1 Nannospalax galili
ATCAGATGGATGTAAATGCATGGACATAAATCTATGTCTTCATTTCAATTCTACTGATCAATGTTTTTGTGTTTATGCCTGGTCCATGTTCTTTTCATTACTATGGCTCAGAAATATCATTTGAGATCAGGGATAGTAATGCCTCCTGCAGTACGTTATAATTCAGGATTATTTTGGCTACCCTATGATTGTGTTCCCATATGAAA
>NW_008369010.1:0-206 GCF_000622305.1 Nannospalax galili
CTATGAGCCCAAATGTATTTTTCTTCCTTTTACAGTTTAGTTACAGCTTATAAAAATATCCCCTTTTCAAATCTGTTTTTGTTTGTCATAATGGCAGACTGTTGACAAACACACACAATTTCCGCTGAAAAAGTTCATTTCTTCTTCAACTATAATGGAGATAATGTGGATGAGATTTTATGGTTTTCTATAGATGATTTTTGATT
>NW_008369011.1:0-206 GCF_000622305.1 Nannospalax galili
GCCATGCTCCTCTCCTTGGTCCCTTGTTGATGAGATGACTGTCATAGATGAAGCACGGCATCTGGACACAGACGGTGACCTTGATGCCTCTGCCGCCACCGTTCTCTGTCATGTTGTGTATTTACAGTACACATTTACTTTGACATATAAAGATTGTGTGTATTTATGGAGTCCCATGTTGTATTTCAACATGCATGTATGTTACT
>NW_008369012.1:0-206 GCF_000622305.1 Nannospalax galili
AGGTTCCTTGTAAAACTTTTTGAATCAACATTACATCATTTAGAACCAAAATTGTCTATTTTAAGCATGAGTCCATGGTCTTGAGGAACGTTTTTAGCAGGGGACTGCTGCTCCCAGGAAGGCAAGAGCAATTTCAGTGTCTTCAGCAGCCCAGCCCCTCCTCCCCACCAGCACCCTGGGAAGTGCTAGCTGTTCAGTAGGGACAA
>NW_008369013.1:0-206 GCF_000622305.1 Nannospalax galili
CCTGGCATTTCCTCTCTGCCCTCAGTTTCTGGAGTTGGCTTGATGATGCCCCTAGCTCTGAGCCCCAGATAATGACCTGGCAGCATCACACAGTTGTTAGGGTGGGAGCATAGGTTGAATTTTCCTTAGCTGGCTACAAAAAACCAAAGCTTTAGTCCCTGGACCACGTATTTATGCACAGATAGCCGAAGAGGACAGTCATTTGT
>NW_008369014.1:0-206 GCF_000622305.1 Nannospalax galili
CAAGAGAGAGAGAGAGTAGGAGGGAGAGAAGAGGTTGTATGGGGGAGAAAAGGGGGGGAAGGAAAGAGGGAGGGAAAAGAAGGAGGAAAGTAACAAGATCATGTCAGTCAAAATATGAAAAGTAGATGAATCTGGATAAAGGTACGAGGTACAACAAGATTTTAGTTTATATTTTACATTTTTATTAAACTAACATCAAAATGAAA
>NW_008369015.1:0-206 GCF_000622305.1 Nannospalax galili
TAACAGATAAGTTAAGCCAAAACTGTAAGCAGGAAAGTGACACAACCACAGCGGAAAAAAATGGAGGGAAACAGGGGAATAATATAAATATGGTGCGGCAAGGTTATTGTATTTATAAAGGGGAAAACAGAACTGGGAATTGTGAGGCACAGAATGAACTAAGGACACGTGTGACTGATCCCAGAGAACACAGAAGAGATAAATAT
>NW_008369016.1:0-206 GCF_000622305.1 Nannospalax galili
CCTCTGCAAGAGCAGCCAGTGTTCTTAACCTCTGATCCATCTCTCCAGCAGCCCCCCACAACCAGATTTTTAAGGCTTCGAAAAGGATTGCGTTTTGAGTTCATTATATCATTGTCCTCATTTCTGTAATTATTCAGAAACATTCAAATACATAGTAGTTTTTATAATCTGCTGTCAATTTTGTTTTATTTTCACTAATTTTTATA
>NW_008369017.1:0-206 GCF_000622305.1 Nannospalax galili
GTTACAGATGGTTGTTAGCAACCATGTGGTTGTGGGGAACTGTATCCAGGTCATCTGCAAGAGAAGCCATTGCTCTTAACTGCTGAGTCATCTCTGTAGGCCCAACCTAAGTTACTCATGGCTAAAGAAAGGTGGAAAGACAGTGTCTTATACGTTTGGGACTCTTGGTAGGCCCAGTGCATGGACCCACCCTCAAGGACACTGGG
>NW_008369018.1:0-206 GCF_000622305.1 Nannospalax galili
GCCATGCACCTCCTCCCCTAGCTCTTGCAATCTTACTGCCCCCCTTTTCTGCAATCATCCCTGAGTTCTGGGTGGGTGGGGTTTAATATTAGAGTCCTGTCCAGGGACCCACACTCTGCTGACTCGTATTCTCTATGCTTTAGCTATTTGTGGCGTTTTGTGATAACTGTCCTCTGTTGCATGAGGGAGCCTCATCAATGAGAGTT
>NW_008369019.1:0-206 GCF_000622305.1 Nannospalax galili
AAACCACAAATACGAGCTCTTCTGCAGTCCTTTCCCCTTGTCTACCTGCCACCAACCTTGGTGCTGTGTTGTGTGGTCCTTCATGGTACAGCATGTCCCACTCTCCTCTTGAGAATCGGAAATAAGCTATCTTTCTAATGGCAATTGTCTCTTCATCTGTTGGCCTCACCATACCTAGAAAAAAAGAAATCTACGTTTTAAAGCAA
>NW_008369020.1:0-206 GCF_000622305.1 Nannospalax galili
AATCAAATTATTTGAATGCTCATCAAACTTTCTTAACGCTTATGTAAGTTCGCAAGACAAATATTCATGTTTCCCTAATTTCTCAAGTGCCTGTCACCTACACCACATCTTACCCCAACATTTTATGATTTGGGTGAATAAATGTAATGAACCATACTCTTCTATGTTCAAATTTCTCTTTGTGTTCCATTTCAATGCTATATGAA
>NW_008369021.1:0-206 GCF_000622305.1 Nannospalax galili
CAAGCAAGTTAGGACAGTAAAGTCTTTGTTTTGGTCCAAAAGTTGATTATACGCTAGAAGATATAATTTCCATCTTTGGAATGGTATTATAAGAATGTGGAAGGGTCATTTGGGGAAAAGCATTCTGTGTTCATTTACCACTTTGTATGTTATATGTTTTGGTATTTAGTATATAAGACTGAAAATAATTCTGCATGGAAGAACAT
>NW_008369022.1:0-206 GCF_000622305.1 Nannospalax galili
ACCTGAACCTGTGACCAGAATCTCACAGCTTTGGGCAAGAATTTCTATAGCGAGCGCCTTTCTAGGCACAGAGTTCATACCTTAATCCTCCATGGCTTTCACAGCCCCAAGAGTCAGAAAGATGAGCGACCTTTCCCCCAAAGCACTTTAAGCTTTCAACAGTCTACAGTGCAGCATTTTGACTTCCGCAGCCAGATTTCTACTTG
>NW_008369023.1:0-206 GCF_000622305.1 Nannospalax galili
CTTGATATTCATAGTATTTTACTTTCATAGGATTATCTCATGTAATTGATGCTTCCTTTAAATTTAGGATAGATTTTAATAGGGTTAGTTCCAACTGGTTTACACTTCTCAAAACACAACCTCCAAGAAAGTAAAAATGACATTAGTTTGACTGGTGTCAAAATATGAAGAACTATTACTGTGTGGTCTGTGGATTTTTTTAACTG
>NW_008369024.1:0-206 GCF_000622305.1 Nannospalax galili
GCCTAGGCTATCTGGGGCTACAGGGAGACCCTGTCTCCAAAAAAAAAAAAAAAGTATTATTACTCTGTGTGTGTGTGTGTGCATGATGTATGTGGGGACACACAGCCAGAGCATACGTGTGCACCTATAGCTTCAGTGCTCTCCTTCCACCTTTCTATGTTCCCTAGGTGGAACTCAGGTGCCAGGCATACTCAGCAACAGCCTTT
>NW_008369025.1:0-206 GCF_000622305.1 Nannospalax galili
AATCCAACATAATACAGGGATTCCTTACAATCCCCAAGGCCAAGCAATTGTTGAATGCAACAATCAAAACATAAAGCTGCAGTTACAAAAACAAAAATGGGAAGGTAGCCCCCACCAGCAATGGCTCATGGCCTTGTTTACTATCAATGTCCTTAATTTTCAAAAAAATCAATCAGAATCCAAATTCCAGAGACATTGGGGAAGAG
>NW_008369026.1:0-206 GCF_000622305.1 Nannospalax galili
AGCCTGCACCCCACCCCCCAGCCTGCCTTGGTCTTTGGACTGGAGTCTGGCACGTGGCCCTACTGCCCCAGCTAGGCTCTTATATTGACTTTAGAGCTTGCAAATTCAAAATTGGAGTGATTTCCTGGACTCCCAGTGACTACCCTGGGGCCAGGCTCAGCCTTTAACACTGTAAACAGTGACAGTAATAATGAAAGTATTTACTT
>NW_008369027.1:0-206 GCF_000622305.1 Nannospalax galili
CATGTCTGGAGGAAGCAAAGAGAAGTGACAAAGCACATGATTTCTGAAAAATTGTTTCTTAGTTCCCATGGTGGGAAAGTGTGTGGGTTGATTAAATTAGGCTTATATGCCTTTAGGAGTAATTTTCAACTTAAAGCGAAGTTATTGGTGGAAATTTAGTTCAAGATAATCTTGTTTTAAGTTCAAAAGTTCAAATTAGTTACACA
>NW_008369028.1:0-206 GCF_000622305.1 Nannospalax galili
TAAAACATGAAAAAAAGCAAGAACAAAGGAAGAAACAAATAAAGGGGAAGGTGAGAAGAAGGAAGGAGAGAGGGAAGGAGGACATGAGCCTTGCAGGGAGGTAAAAAAAGGGAAAAGAAAGGGAAAGGCAAAACAAGCAGCAAATTTGGACCAATGTTTTATCACTCAGCTCCAAGGCCACTCACCCTGTGGCCAATAAATAGTAC
>NW_008369029.1:0-206 GCF_000622305.1 Nannospalax galili
TGTGTTGATTTTTATGTTAGTGGCATGTCATTTTTATTACTAGAGCTCTGTCATATATACACTTGAAATCAGGGATTGTGATACCCTCAGCTATTCTTCTATTGTTCAGGATTGTTTGGGCTATTATAGATTTCTTATGTCTCCAGATTTCTGGATCTCTGAAAATCTTCAGTATCTCTCATAACATTTCCCTTTTGCATCTATGA
>NW_008369030.1:0-206 GCF_000622305.1 Nannospalax galili
AGAGGTATGCAGGGGCGGCAGTGATAACTGAGACTGAGACTGTTTGGGTGGTAGCTTTGCCAATGGGAACCTTGGCTCAGAGGGCCCAACTGATAGCTCTGACTGAGGCCCTTAGGCTTGGAAAGAACAGGAGATTGAATGTGTACACAGAAAGTCGATATGCCTTTGCTACAGCACATGTGCATGGAGCCATCTACCAGGAAAGG
>NW_008369031.1:0-206 GCF_000622305.1 Nannospalax galili
GGGACCTGCACAAGACCAAGCTGATCAACATTCTGACATGGAGAAGAGAGGGGCTCAGAAGCCCACCCTTAACTGAGGGACTATTGACAGTTGATGACGTCTGGGGTGTGGCCCCTCGTAGGATGGCCACTCTCCAGTGGATACCCCCACACCCAGGAGTATATGGCTAGCACAAATTGAACTCAGTGGGTTATAAGAAAAAAAAA
>NW_008369032.1:0-206 GCF_000622305.1 Nannospalax galili
CTTCACTTCGCTTTTGTCTTCAACCCAACAGTTTCTTCTGCACCCTCATGAAGAAGGAGTGTTTAGGTATTACCTACTCACCTCTTGACGCTTCCCCCCAGAGCCAGGGTGGTATTCCACCTTGTATCTATCCACACTGCCAGAAGGAGGTGTCAAGCTCACTCTAAAAGAACGATGAGTTCTCTCAGAAATAACTAAGTTAGAAG
>NW_008369033.1:0-206 GCF_000622305.1 Nannospalax galili
CTGTCCTCCCAAGTATGGTAGACACCCAAGATATTTGGCGCTTTGCCTGAAAGTGGTCCCCAATGTAATGCCTCTGAAAATATAATAGCATGTAAAATAGTCACAATTGTGCAAATGCTGTTAATATATTACATTTTTTAAATCTAAGGGCTACGATGGGATGGGAAGAATGCATAGAGTTACCAATCTGAAAGAATGAACAGTCT
>NW_008369034.1:0-206 GCF_000622305.1 Nannospalax galili
GGGCCTTGTGCATGCTTGGCACGTGCTCTACCCGCTGTGCTACAAGCACAGCCTACTTTTTATTTGGAGACAGGGTCTTACCACGTTGGCCAGGTTTTTACATCTCTGCCTCCAGAGAAGCCACGATACTCAGCTATAAGCACGTTTATTATTATTATTACTACTATCATTATTGTTACTGTGTGTAGCCATGATGTGTGTGTGTG
>NW_008369035.1:0-206 GCF_000622305.1 Nannospalax galili
TTAATAACCATGATACAGAATAACATTAACAAATAAATTTTCCATCTGTTGGGAGAATTCTCTTCCCTAAGAGAATTCATTCCCTAAGTAATGTTCATTTGCTTTCTAAGATTCTAGTGTCAAATCAATTCTTGATTACATTAAAATTCATCCTGGGAAGAGTGAAGGGTTACTAAGGTATATGGGTGATCTGAAAGTACTTGCAC
>NW_008369036.1:0-206 GCF_000622305.1 Nannospalax galili
TGGGTGTGTCTGGGTATGTCTGTGTGTGTGTTTGTGTGTATCTGTGTGTCTGTATGTGTCTGTCTGTTTGTCTGTGTGTGTCTGCATCTGTGTATGTCTATATGTGTCTGTGTCTGTATATGTCTGTCTGTGTGTCTGTGTGTCTGTGTGACTGTCTGTGTGTCTGTGTGTGTATATGTGTGTGTGTTTGTGTGTCTGTGTGTGTC
>NW_008369037.1:0-206 GCF_000622305.1 Nannospalax galili
TGACATTTTGAAGGAACATTGACCATTGTGATGACTCACTGGTTTATTGTTTTGGCACACTGAGTAGTGTGATGTCAAAATCAAGCATTTTGCAGACATATTGGAGCATTGGGATGGCCCATGGACTATGGTGATCCCACAATGGAGCATTGTGTTGAGACATTGGTTCATTGTGATGACACACTGAACATTGTGATGGCACAATG
>NW_008369038.1:0-206 GCF_000622305.1 Nannospalax galili
AAGAAAGAAAAATGAAGGAGGAAGGAAAGAAGGAAGGCAGGGAGGGAGGGAAGGAGGAGGGGAGGGAGGAGGGGAGGGAGGGAGTAAGATAGTTCCCAAATTAGGAATCACTTCTTTTGGTTAAGAGAGTGCCTGATTCAATTTGTCATGCAAGGACTGGAGTGTAGAAGCAGGCTGGGCCTGCAGTGTGGAAACAGGCTAAGACT
>NW_008369039.1:0-206 GCF_000622305.1 Nannospalax galili
ATTATCTTCTGGAGTCTCCAGAGGACCACTGTTCTGCTGGTACACTGACACTCTAACACTCTTTGTGGCCTCAGGACCTGTAAAAAAAAAAAATGAACTTCTGTAAAAACCAAGTTTGTTACAGCAGCCACAAAAAACTAAGGCTGAAAACAGACGCATACTTTTTATATCTGCATTTGTTTATGCATTGGTTTAGTTAATAAAAA
>NW_008369040.1:0-206 GCF_000622305.1 Nannospalax galili
GTAAATAAATTTCTGTGTCAATATTTTTTATTGTAAAACATTTGCCCATTGA
Source organism: Nannospalax galili (assembly GCF_000622305.1). Classification (NCBI taxonomy): domain Eukaryota; kingdom Metazoa; phylum Chordata; class Mammalia; order Rodentia; family Spalacidae; genus Nannospalax; species Nannospalax galili. The sequence continues at coordinate 53 of NW_008369040.1, forward strand.
AACAAAAGGAGAGAAAGTGTTTACAAGTTGGATGACTAGCACACTTCTAATTTATACACTCTGTAGATAGCCTTCAAACCACAGTTGACTTCTTATTTTTTTCTTATATATTAGCTGGAAACAATTCATCAAGTAAGTTACCCCTTTCCTCTCA
>NW_008369041.1:0-206 GCF_000622305.1 Nannospalax galili
GAAGGAAGGCAGGCAGGAAGAAGAAGGAGGGAAGGCAGGCAGGCAGGCAGGCAGGAAGGAAGGAAGGTTAGTAAGTAGAGAATATGTGAGGAGGAATGACACCAAAGGTTGTCAACTGGTCTCCACAAGCATGTACCACACACACACACACACACGGGCATGTACATATGAACACACACACACAAAATATATATGTATATATATAT
>NW_008369042.1:0-206 GCF_000622305.1 Nannospalax galili
CAACACGGGCCGCCATCATAACCAAGGAAGGCATTGGAAAAGGGTGGCCTTACAAAGGCTGGAGCCAAGATCCCTGGAGAGCCCTGGACAACAGTTTCTACTTGAAGAGATGAGTCGGGATTTAGCTAAAGAATGGGAAAGCATTCCAAGGCCAGACCCAAGTATGCACTGTATCTGCCTTGTGGAATCTCCACTTCCAACTGCCT
>NW_008369043.1:0-206 GCF_000622305.1 Nannospalax galili
TATCACACAGAACATCCTAAACCATCTTATTCGACTATACACCCACTTCCTTGATGGCACCCTTCCATAGCCTCCCTCCCCCCACTAGAGCCCGTCTGCTCTGATATCCCTGCTGCCTGCTGTGTTGTCAGTACCCAGCCAATCCCCAGTACTTACCCTACTGGTGAATCTAGTCAGCCTATCTAGAGGTCTTTCTTTTAGGAGGG
>NW_008369044.1:0-206 GCF_000622305.1 Nannospalax galili
CCCAATGTGCCATCACAATGTTACAATATGAATTCACAATATTCCCTTTTGTCATCACAATGAGCAGTGAGCCACTACAATGCACCATTGTATCATTACAATGATCCATTGTTCTGTCATCATGCTCAATTAATCAGTATTCCCTCACAATCCCGCAATGTGACACCACAATGCTCCAAAGTGTCATCACAATGCTCCGATTTGAC
>NW_008369045.1:0-206 GCF_000622305.1 Nannospalax galili
GTGACCTGGCACTTGCTCATTTTCTGTTTCCAGCTGTCAGGAGGCGAGCAGTCTTTCTCTGCTGCAGGCTCCCGGGACGGGCTGCACCTCTGTGACCTGCCGGCTGGCTGGGTCTTTTTCTCTACCTGGCCCCAGGTAGGTAAGGAGCCTGGCCACAGGTAGGTAAGGAGCCCGGCCACAGGTGGTAGGTAAGGAGCCTTGGCCAC
>NW_008369046.1:0-206 GCF_000622305.1 Nannospalax galili
CTGGAAAACTTGTTTTCTTTATTATCATGCCCTAACCAGACTTTCCACTCCCTCTTTTGGAATGGTCACTGAGCCCTGGGTGGGTGAGAGTTAATACAGGCGTCCTATCCAGGGACATGCTCTCTCCAATCTCATTCTCTACACTTTGACCAGCCGTGACATTGTGTGTGCATCACAATCTGTTGTATGAGGAATCTTCGCTGATG
>NW_008369047.1:0-206 GCF_000622305.1 Nannospalax galili
AACATTAAGAAGTCATATTGTGACATTATAATGGCAAATTGGAACAATATAGTGTCACATGGGGCTATAGAATTGGCACATTGGAGCATTATAATGTCACATTGGAACATTGAGATGTCACATTGTAGCATTGTAAAGTCATATAGTAAGACTGTCATGGCACATTGGAGCTGTATAATGGCATATGGGGCGATAGTGTTAGCACA
>NW_008369048.1:0-206 GCF_000622305.1 Nannospalax galili
TGAAATTTATTTAGAAAAGGAGCCATTCAGACCTGGTTCCCTTTGTAGGAATCAGAGAGTTTTCTCATACGTAACCCAACACTTATTGTTGGTCATGGGAAGCTGATGAACCTTTTTATTTGGCAAGCAAACTCCATCATCCCTGCTTTGTTAACAGGAATGTGAAAGGGATGCAGGAGTCTCATGTTGGTGTCTCCTTGAAAGAT
>NW_008369049.1:0-206 GCF_000622305.1 Nannospalax galili
TCGTATTGCACATTGTGATGGCACCATGGAGCACTGTGATGTCACATTGGGAGATTGTAGCAGAAACTGAGCACCGTGATTGCACACTGACCATGGCAACGACACAATGGGTCATACTAATGACACAATTGCACATAGTTGATCGCCTCATGGAACATTGTGATGGCACATGAGGTAAAAGTGTTTGCACATGGGTGCATTTTGAA
>NW_008369050.1:0-206 GCF_000622305.1 Nannospalax galili
CAACCCATACCTCTGAATTCCACTCAACTTTCTACTTACTTAACAAAGGCACAGAAGAAATGTCTAAGTACCTTATTCTCTTGACACAATAATCTATTTGGCATGTGGCTAATAAGCTATAAATTTCAGGAGAGATGGGCATCATTCTATTAATGTACTAGTTACAGTATGCTTTGATTGTGCCAAGAATTGAGCCATGCTTATGC
>NW_008369051.1:0-206 GCF_000622305.1 Nannospalax galili
GAACTGGTAAAATTAAAATTGCTCAAAATCTCAAAATTTTATAATGTGGACTTTCCTCTTTCCCTTTTAGTTTAAAAAGAACTTTAAAAAATCTTTGTGTGTATATGTCTGTGTGTGTCTGTGTCTGCAAGTACACACACACACATGCCTGCTTGCCTACCTATGCAGGGCACGTGTGTAGATTCAGAGAAGTATAGAAGTCAGTT
>NW_008369052.1:0-206 GCF_000622305.1 Nannospalax galili
GTTGCTTTTCACAGCAATTTGAAAATACACTTTGAATGAATTCCATTCTTACCGATTTGACATTTGCTGGCTGTGGTGGTTAATGGCAGCATGATGGGATTTGAAATGGCTATAAATATAGATCTCTGTAGGTTTGTGGGCTATCACATTAGGCCGATTGAGTTGGGAAGATTCACATTATATGTGGGTGGTATTATTCCATGGGA
>NW_008369053.1:0-206 GCF_000622305.1 Nannospalax galili
AAGTTAAATTTGCATGCCAGTAATGGCCTAATGTCTCTGTCACATTTGTTGACCAACGTGAGGGTGTACGTTTGCAGTGTCTTCGACTAAGATTCGCAGTACGAGTTCCAGTCTCATCGTGCATTTTCTGAGTCAACATACCTAAGTTATTTGGAGTTCTAAATACAGCAAACTGTTGAGAAATGACTTCTCCGGGGAGACTTCCC
>NW_008369054.1:0-206 GCF_000622305.1 Nannospalax galili
ATGTAACCATGGAACATTGTGAAATCATATTGTAACATGGTGATGGCACATTGGAGCAACAGAATGGCACATGGGGCTATAGTGCTGGCACATTGGAGCATTGTGATGTCACAACAGAACACTGAGAAGTCATATATGAGCATGGTGATGGCACGTTGGAGCAATATACTGGCACATGTGTCCATAGAGTTGGTACATTGGAGCAT
>NW_008369055.1:0-206 GCF_000622305.1 Nannospalax galili
GTTTGAAAAACCACTTTAGTGAAATGTAATTCACATGCTGTACAATTCACCATCACTATAAATTTTAACCATCACTATAAATTTTAAAATACTAGTGCTGAGAGTATACAATGGCAGCTCACAACCCCTGTAACTCAGCTCCAGGGGATCCGACACTGTGATGGCTAATCCTGGGTGTCAACTTGATTGGGTCTGGGATTAACTGA
>NW_008369056.1:0-206 GCF_000622305.1 Nannospalax galili
TCATTTCTCTCCCTTCTTCCCTGAGGTTTGCTTCATTATCACCAGGCTAACACTCTGTGCTTACATCAGGAATGGAGAAAAGGGAATTGAAGAACGAGATAGAGGTGAGTTTATAAGTGGTGGAAGTGTGGGAGAAGAAAGTTTTAACTTTGTGATAAAGAAACACAAATAAGGGACCAAGTTAAAGTTACTAATAGTTTCTTAGC
>NW_008369057.1:0-206 GCF_000622305.1 Nannospalax galili
TGGAAATTATCTCCCAGGAGGATGGCGGAGCTCTGAGGGTGGTCAGATAGTGATTCCTGGAAACAGGTCCCCTGCCTTTTTATAGACAGTTTCATCAAGAAACTCACCTTGGCTGAATGGTCCTGGAAAATTTTTTTTCTGTCTTTTTGAGACACTGTCTCCCTGTAGCCCCAGCTATCCTGGAACTCACTATGTAGACCAGGCTG
>NW_008369058.1:0-206 GCF_000622305.1 Nannospalax galili
TCTTAGTTAATTAACAACTTTCTGAAGGAGTATAAGTTCCAATAATTATGAAATTGTCAAAGAAAGATAACATGGTAACGGCACGGTCATTACCATAATGTGCTTTCAAAACAATATGCAATCACAAACGCTACAATACGGCCAACCAGGCCATGTGTCATCTACCACCAAACACTCATGACACCACAACCCAATGTGGATTATTT
>NW_008369059.1:0-206 GCF_000622305.1 Nannospalax galili
AGCCCTAACACTAATGCTATCCACTAAACCTAACACTAACCAGACAAAAAACTCAACCCGAACCTGAACCAAAACCCGAACCATTACATTAACACTAACCCTAAACCTAGCCGCAGCCCTAGCCCTAGTCCTAACCCTAGCCATAATTCGTATCACTAACCCTAACCCTAACCCAACCCTAAACTCTAACCCTAAACCTAAACCTA
>NW_008369060.1:0-206 GCF_000622305.1 Nannospalax galili
GGATTTGGGGAAGACGTGATAAGCAACAAGACAGCAGTAGAATTTGATGATTTGGGGAAGTTCTAGACTATTCAGATTTTAAGAGAGGTGAAAAAGCACATTACTGTCACAGAACAGTGACCACAGTTCAAGCCTCGTGGGCTTGGGGATCCCATGGATATAAATTAAGACACCGGAGATGCAGAGGTTTAGATGCCAGTGCATGT
>NW_008369061.1:0-206 GCF_000622305.1 Nannospalax galili
TCTTGAAGAGTTATGTTCCACCTTATGCTTACCATGTTAGGGAATTAATGAAGCCAAGATTCACCCTTGAGAAACAGAAAAGGATCTTCCCTGGTGAAGGAGAGTTTGAAATTTTAGGATTATGAAGTGACAAATCATGGTCTCATTCATCTGCACAGTCTAATTATTAAATACATGTTTAACTTTCTTGGGCTTAATGTATTTTG
>NW_008369062.1:0-206 GCF_000622305.1 Nannospalax galili
CTTTTAAACATAGGCATATTGTTTTCTGGATGCAACTATGCCATTTATTTAGTTTTATTATTCAAGGATTCCTCACTTGAAGTTATTACAAATGGGGGGGGGGGATACAGAAGAGCCCAGAACTCAGAAACAATAACATCACCCATAAGCATTGTCCTAAGGTTTGGCATGTTTTGTTATTGGTAGAGGTATCTGGTTTGATTTGG
>NW_008369063.1:0-206 GCF_000622305.1 Nannospalax galili
GTTCCACGGGATCTGATGACCTCTTCTGTCCTCCTCAGGCATTGCACAACACGGGTGCATTTATATACATGCAGGCAATACATGCATACACATAATAATAATAAATAAATTTTCAAAAAAAATTATGCAACACAGTTCACCTGTAATCAATATATGATGCAAACACTGAGAGAACCTAAATAAGACAGAAATCACCAGAATAATAC
>NW_008369064.1:0-206 GCF_000622305.1 Nannospalax galili
ACTTGAAATAGCAAACAGTATGAAGACTCTTAAAATGAAGTGGGAGTAAAGCTTTTTTAACCCTGATAACAGGGTATATATATGAGCGATGTTATATATGATAAAAACATAAGCAGCAAAAGTTGGACCTTAATAAAAGGTCCAAAAGTTGGTCCAGCTAAGTTGGACCTTAATAAAAAATACACACTTTGTAATTCCAAAGACAC
>NW_008369065.1:0-206 GCF_000622305.1 Nannospalax galili
AACAAGGTCAAGAATCAACAAATGGAACCTCATTAAACTAAAAAAGCTTCTATACATCAAAAGAAGCAACCAAGGAAGTGGAAAGCAAACCCACAGAATGGGAGAAAATATTTACCAGTGACACATCTGACAGAGCTTTAACATCCACAATATATAACAAACTCAAAAAACAAAGAAGCAAGAAAGGAAGCAATCTAATTAAAAGA
>NW_008369066.1:0-206 GCF_000622305.1 Nannospalax galili
AAGGAGGTGGATACAGGCTACAAATTACTCACCAGCTGCCACAGTTATGGGCAGCATCCCACTTGTCCGTTTGTAATCCAGAGGGACTCATGAGGATGTGCAGGCTCAAACCATCCCATTATCCACAGCTACACTGCTGGCAACACAGTAGAAAACTCTTTCCCACCCTGATTCAGTGGTTTTTCCCAATGATAGAGCCTGTATTA
>NW_008369067.1:0-206 GCF_000622305.1 Nannospalax galili
AGGCTTCCTTCACAGTGTTGTGGCAGGATCTGGGGTCTCTCAGGCAGTCCCCTGAGTTCTCAAGTCCTCTGCCTGAGGGAAGCCGGAGGGACCCCAGAACTCGGCACTCTCTAGTGGTCTGCTGAGATTAGAGCCTCTACACTGATGGAGGTCCTAATCCACCCTCTCAGGCTGACTGCTAGGATCTCAGTCTTAGCCTACTAAAG
>NW_008369068.1:0-206 GCF_000622305.1 Nannospalax galili
TTCTAAGATTCCTCTGATGCTGATGTGTTTTTACTATGAGTTAAAATGAAGAAAGGTCGATGATTAGCTCAGAACTCACACATGAAAAAGTAGAGTTCATTAATGAGAATGGGCTTTTCAACTATTGCTAAATATCTGTGAGGTGCAGAGGGCTAGAACACAGCTCTGTCAACTTAGGGCTGGCCTGCTGAGATGTCAAGATTAGG
>NW_008369069.1:0-206 GCF_000622305.1 Nannospalax galili
GAATTCTGCAGTTTAAAAGTATATTTTTAAAGAGATATTGCATCCCCAAACTATATATTAAGTAATTTAAATCAATATAATTATTTTTCAGTTCTAATTTTTTATTTCAGAGTACTGTCTTTCTATGTACTATCTAGTGTATTTATATGTAGATTAATTAATCTATCTGATTTTAGCTTTGTATTTTTACTAAATTTTATTTTCAA
>NW_008369070.1:0-206 GCF_000622305.1 Nannospalax galili
ACTATGGAGACCAGGCTGGCCTTGAACTCACAGAGATCTGCCTGCCTCTGTGTCCGGAGTGCTGGGATTAAAGGCATGCACCACCACGCCTGGCTTAGTTGGCATTTTTTAAAGGGAAATTTAATCCCATATTTCAGCAGAGGGATTAGAGAGATGCCCCAAGCAAAAAATAAGATGCTTCCAAGCATGGGTTTGGCATCTCAAGT
>NW_008369071.1:0-206 GCF_000622305.1 Nannospalax galili
TATGTTCCATGAGCCTTAGCCTTAGGTGCAGAGAGGTTCAACTCTAGATGTTTCACATAAGACTGGGAATCTCCCAGATGTATATTCTCTGTGGAGGAATAATATTTATATGCTATTCTAAAAGATACAAGTGAATGCAAAAGAAAAGTATATTTTAAGGTATCTGAAGAGTAAAACAATAAACTATTTTACTGTAAAAGATGGAG
>NW_008369072.1:0-206 GCF_000622305.1 Nannospalax galili
GGAAGCTGCTGGCTGGTGTTGATGACCACTGCATACCAGCCCAGGCTGCACAGCCACCCTGGCCAACTTCACAAGGCCACCTTTGATGCCATCACTAAGACCTACAGCCATTGGACCCCTGACCTCTGGAGAGAGATGTTCTTCTCCAAGTCTCCCCCATCAGGAATTCACCAACCACCTTGTGAAAACCCACACCAGAGTCTCCA
>NW_008369073.1:0-206 GCF_000622305.1 Nannospalax galili
AATATTTTCAAAGCAGAAACAAAATAAATGACACAAAATTTACTAATTTCACAATATTGCAAAAACCTGACTAATAGGCCTTCATATATACCGCAGAATGCATGAAATCTGTTGAGGGGTGTATAGGGAGTACAGGTGGGGGAGAGGGTGTAAATATGATTAAATACTTTTATGAAATGAACAAAAATCCACTAAAATATATATCT
>NW_008369074.1:0-206 GCF_000622305.1 Nannospalax galili
TTATAATTAGAACTTCTTCCTAATATAAGTCCTACAGTGCCAACAGGCAGATGGCCAAACACATTAGTTTCTATGGTTTGAATCCCCTCCATCTGAGATAAAATATACACTTTTTTATCCAGGCCAGAACTTCCCTGTGTGGCTCTAGGCAAATAATGAATAGTAAAAGGCTGTGCCAGAGGATTTAAGGTGGAACTAGGCGAATT
>NW_008369075.1:0-206 GCF_000622305.1 Nannospalax galili
TTCTGAGCTCCTTGGCATCTGAGCATGGATATAAAGTCATCAGGTATATTTAAATGATAATGTTTTTCACAACTACTAGTTTTTAAGGAGCATATTTTTATGCTTTAAAAAATTATTGTTTTTAATAATTATTTTTTCCACATTTTGTTAACCACCTTTTAAAAAATTATTTATTTAATAACCACATGATTAGAAGAAGCATTTCA
>NW_008369076.1:0-206 GCF_000622305.1 Nannospalax galili
GAGGCAATTCCCCAATTGAGGCTTCCTCAACCTAAGTGTGTCAAGTTGACACTAAAGCTATCCAGCACATTAAATATAATGTCACATTATTTCATTAAACCAACAAGAAATTCTATAATGTAATTATCTTAATTCATTGCTATTTTCTCTTTCCCTTGAGAATTTTACAATTCTGTCAGAAGAAGAAAAAGTCACATGTAATTCAA
>NW_008369077.1:0-206 GCF_000622305.1 Nannospalax galili
AGAGGGGGCAGGTGACACGACCATCTGAACATCAGAGGCGGCAGGTGACACAACCATCTGCACATCAGAGTGGGCAGGTTACACGACCTTCTGCAAGTCAGAGATGGCAAGTGACATGACCATCTGTACGTCACAGGGTGCAAATGACACGAACATCTGAACATCAGAGGCGGCAGGTGACATGACAATCTGCACGTCAGAGGGGG
>NW_008369078.1:0-206 GCF_000622305.1 Nannospalax galili
GGCAAATTTATACCAAGGCCCAAAAGAGAGAACAGATAACCTGCTTCTCCAAGGACTTAGAAAAAAACATTGTTTTTTATTAAGAGAAACCACATTTGGTTTACATGTTCTTCACACTCTATTTTGCCTAAATGTTCGGTTTTCCAGTCTACGATAGTAAGTCTCTTCTAATACTTCCGCTTTTATATAAATTTCTCATTGATTTT
>NW_008369079.1:0-206 GCF_000622305.1 Nannospalax galili
GAGCACTGCTTCCGCGGGACCTGGCCCCGCCCTCACCTCTCCCTGCTTCTCTGGACCTGCACCACGGCCTAATTCTTCTGGCCCCCTCTCCTGCCCTCAGGCTTCTATTGGGGTAAGTCTATCGCGCAGCCCTCCCCGCCTTCACTCCCCTAGCCGCGCTCACCCTTCCATCTCCCCCGCTGTTCTCTACTCCAAGCCTGGGCCCA
>NW_008369080.1:0-206 GCF_000622305.1 Nannospalax galili
CTGGGCTATAGTTCAGCAGGCTGACTCTTGTTACAGATACAGTGGGCTGTTGGGTCTCTTCCCCAGACAGCAGGGAAAAATCTCAGTAGAACCTCCACACAGGCAACAACTACCCATTGCTTTGTCATCAAATCAATCTGAGAAGAGTAAAGAGAATGGAGAGGTTCAGTTCTGAAGTCAGGAAGAAGACTTGGATACAGATGAAC
>NW_008369081.1:0-206 GCF_000622305.1 Nannospalax galili
CTGGGCTATAGTTCAGCAGGCTGACTCTTGTTACAGATACAGTGGGCTGTTCGGTCTCTTCCCCAGACAGCAGGGAAAAATTTCAGTAGAACCTCCGCAGAGGCAACAACTACCCATTTCTCTGTCATCAAATCAATCTGAGAAGAGTAAAGAGGATGGAGAGGTTCAGTTCTGAAGTCAGGAAGAAGACTTGGATACAGATGAAC
>NW_008369082.1:0-206 GCF_000622305.1 Nannospalax galili
AGAACCACTCAGTGAGATGAGTGTTGGGAGGTGGAATGAGCTGCTGTTGAGTCATCATCTTGAGTAGAAGAAAGATGTTCCAGGAAGGAGAGAAACAGGAAGAAAATGAGACACAGGACCCTTGTCCCTGTAAGTAGGGGTAATCAAGCTGCTCCAAGCTTCAAGGCATGCACCTGTAATTACAGCATTCAAGAGGTGGAAGCAGG
>NW_008369083.1:0-206 GCF_000622305.1 Nannospalax galili
TCAGCCTTTTTGGTCCCAGGGATCAAACTCCGTTCATCAGGTTAGGCAGCGCACCCCCATGAGCCATGTCACTTGCACAGATCACTTTTTTTCTTTTTCTTTTCCCAAGTGCTCAGCAAGAGTGTTCTCTTCACTTCAAGTCAGTCCAGAAAGACGATTGCCATCATCTCACACAGATCAGTCTTAATTAGTAAAACTTTACTATA
>NW_008369084.1:0-206 GCF_000622305.1 Nannospalax galili
CTGGTCTATACAGTAAGTTCGATGTTAGTGAGGGGTACATACCAAGTTCTTAAAACAAATAAATAGATAGATAAATAAATGTAAAACTTAAACCCTCTACTTATTAAAACAATCCATAATGAATTCCAATTGCCAATATTTTGTTAGAATAGAGTTATGAGCATTTGAAATACATGAATTTAATTTCTTTAAAAATATTCCTTCAG
>NW_008369085.1:0-206 GCF_000622305.1 Nannospalax galili
GCACCTCTTTCTTCCCTCATGAAGTCTAAGAAAACACAGCATGAGGCACAACGGCAGATTCATGCACAGTCTGTCCAGGACTGTCCCTTCTACTCCAAAGCTTCCTGGTCTCAAGCACAAAGTGCCAGGTCCCACAGCCAGGGACAAGGACAGACACCCCCTGAAAGGTGTGATATTGCACAAAAAGCTACAGTGTTTAAGACATC
>NW_008369086.1:0-206 GCF_000622305.1 Nannospalax galili
CTCCCCTTACTCCTTTTTCTGCCGTACCTTCTCACCCCACTCCATTAAGCCCATCCTATCTGCTATTCCCCTTCTGTATTGATATCACTGCACTCTGTCACCTCTGCCATGAACCATCCCACATGACCTCTTAACTGGTTTACTGATCTGAAAGGACTTTCTAATTGAAACACATTCAAAAGATTCAAAGCTAGCACTTATGAGAG
>NW_008369087.1:0-206 GCF_000622305.1 Nannospalax galili
AGACAAAAGGCACAGGACTGAAAAGATTTGCCCACTGTGATAAAAGATGGAGAAGAGGCTAGAAACTACGAGCAAAGAGAAGGCAGGTTGGAAAGAAAACAGCATGTGGAAAAATGTAATAGCTAAAAATTAAAGCTTCGGAATGACTTATTAACTGGGCATAATCTGGACTAATGACTTTTAATTAAAACACAGAAAAGCCATGC
>NW_008369088.1:0-206 GCF_000622305.1 Nannospalax galili
TGCCTGTTAGCATCTCCACATTCCTTTGTGGGAATCTCGCGGCGGCATTGCGCACAGCGGTCTGGATGCAGTTCTCCTGATACTCACTTCTCCAGAGAAGATACTGCCCTCCCAACAATACTGCCCGGCAGAACTGTTGCCAGTCACAAGATGCACAATGCAGAGCCAAGAAGGACTCTAGGATAGATTGTGTAAATGGGGCATGG
>NW_008369089.1:0-206 GCF_000622305.1 Nannospalax galili
CATGGAGAGACAACCTCTGCTGCCTAGTGGACCCCTAAACCAGCCTACCCTCACCCCCCCCACGTTGACTCTGTCCAGCAGGAAGTAGCCAGATGACAATGGCACCCTCTATCCCATAACACAAAAGGCTGGAATGTTAGGGTTCCAAATAGCAGCCCCTGCTCCCCAACAGGGACCTACAAACTCTGCTGAGAAGCAGCCTGCCT
>NW_008369090.1:0-206 GCF_000622305.1 Nannospalax galili
AGGTACAGCTGCCACGACCATCTGCACGTCAGAGGGGGCAGGTGACACGACTATGTGCTCGTCACAGAGGACTGGTGACACGACCATCGGCATGTCAGAAGGGGCAGGTGATACGACCATCTGCATGTCACAGGGGCAGGGGACACGACCATGTGCTCGTCAGACAGGACTGGTAACACGACCATCAGCACGTCAGAGGGGGCAGG
>NW_008369091.1:0-206 GCF_000622305.1 Nannospalax galili
TACAGTCCTCTGAATTTCACTCATTCACTGGCATACAATCCATTGATCTTTGATAAAAGGATCACTTCTGAAGTTCAATCCTCAGACAACGCTGACTTTGGATTTCTCTGGCAGAAGCTAATGGAAGCTAGAGATCATTTTCTAGCAGTGATGTTTGAGCTGAATGAGGCAATATAAATACTCCCTGAAAGTCCTTCCTTGTTTGT
>NW_008369092.1:0-206 GCF_000622305.1 Nannospalax galili
GAGTGACATGGCATGCCCTTGCTGGGCTCTTTCCTGCTTCCCCAGGATTCCGGGGAGTCCCGGGGTTCCTGGGCTTATATCAGCCTCACGCTCATCTCTGTTCTGTCTTCACATGCTGCGTGCTCTGTTGCCTTTGCCTTCGCACCGTTTCCCTCTTTCTCTGACATTAGTTATACTGGATAAGACCCACCCTAATGACCTACCAT
>NW_008369093.1:0-206 GCF_000622305.1 Nannospalax galili
GGCCACATTGCATCTAAAATATTTTACAACCAACTACAATTTATGTATGTGCTGCATCTCAAAATTTTCTTTCTTTCTTTTTCTTTTTTGGTTTGTTTATTTTATTTTATTTTTTGATATTAAAATCTCATACAGCCCAGGCTGACCTCCAACTTCCAATGTAGCCTATGATGACCTTGAACTCCTGATTTTCTTTCCTCATTCTT
>NW_008369094.1:0-206 GCF_000622305.1 Nannospalax galili
ATGAAACTGGGACTCTGTGCTGGACGGCTTCAGGTGTCAACTGGACACACCTGCAAAAAGGGAGCTTCGAACGAGGCATTTCCTGCATCGGATTGGCCTGCGGCCATGTCTGTGAGGAATCTTCTCAATTGTCGAGAGATGTGGAAGGGTGTAGCCCACTGTAGGTGGTGCCACCCCTGGGCAGGTGGTCCTGGGCTATGTAAGAG
>NW_008369095.1:0-206 GCF_000622305.1 Nannospalax galili
CTTTAGCTATCTAGTTATTCCATTTTAAAACTACCCTTGAATTTCATCCATGCTGAGTAGAATACCAAAAATAAATACCACAAAGATGACAAGAAAATAGAGACAGGAGATGTCTTACACATGTCTGATAAGAATGTAAATCACTCCAGTCACCGTGGAAATCAGTATGGATGTCCAATAAAAAACTAAAAATAGAAGTTGCCTAT
>NW_008369096.1:0-206 GCF_000622305.1 Nannospalax galili
ACCAACACACAGTAGATGCTCAGTAAATGTCTCCTGTAGGACTTCACACAGCTGCTGTGTGACTTCCAGAGAGACCTCTGGAGTATCTTTGGACATGGCAGAGTATTTGGTGATATGTAAAAGGCTTCCCATTTTATGGTACCCATAATGTTGATTTGAGGCATGAATGAATGTGGGTTTATATAAATACCACCAGCACAAGTAAA
>NW_008369097.1:0-206 GCF_000622305.1 Nannospalax galili
CCTGAGATGAGGCAGTTGTATTATGATGGGGACTTGTGAGGAACAAAGGGCCCATCTCATGGCAGCTAGGAAGTGAAACAGACAGGAAGGATCTGGGCTCCTACTCTCTCTTCAAGGCCCAGATGATGTACCTTCCTTCTTGTAGGCCCCATCTCCCAAAGCTTCCACTACCTTCAGGTAGCACCAACCTGCTGCTGGATGCATGA
>NW_008369098.1:0-206 GCF_000622305.1 Nannospalax galili
AGTTAGAGGATGCAGTCCATCATGGCAGAGGTGTGGTGGTGAGAACAGCTCTCTGTGGTGGTCAGAGTGTGAGGCATTTGGTCACATTTTATCCATAGTTAGAATGTAGAGAGAGGTGAGTGCTGATGTGTCTCTGGATTTTCTTCTCCTTTGCCCCCTTTATTCAGTGTGGGTACCTAGTCTGTGTTTAGGAGAAGTCTTCCCGC
>NW_008369099.1:0-206 GCF_000622305.1 Nannospalax galili
GGGATGTAAACAATCTACTGCAATGAATTTTTGTGTCAAAAGATAAAGATGTGACCCAACCAATGAATCCGGCTGCCAGCTCTGCTCCAATATTTCTTCATGCCAAATTTCCTCTTGTCTTTGGAAAGGTGCAAGTTAGTGGTTTCCAGGCATAGATATTGTTTCCCTCTCAGGGAAAAGAATTTCCTCGTGCCACACACACACAC
>NW_008369100.1:0-206 GCF_000622305.1 Nannospalax galili
GAGGTGGATGGGGATGGTTGACGTGAGGGCTTACGGTGCTCGACATTCTGACGGATGGGTCAGTCTGAGCACGGTTATGGGAAGGGGGAGGATGAGTTCACTGTGATCTCTCTCTCTCTCACTCTTGCTCTCACTCTCTAAGTGAAATTGTCCTATGTCCTGCTCTCATTAACACATGAGTCTGGAGCTTAAAGAAAATATAAGGA
>NW_008369101.1:0-206 GCF_000622305.1 Nannospalax galili
TGGAGCAATAGAATGGCACGTGGGGCAATAGTGTTGGTACACTGCAGTATTGTGATGTCACATTGTGAAGTTATATTGTTACATTGCGATGGCATGTTGGAGAAATATAATGGCACATGGGAGATAGTATTGGCACATTGGAGCGTTGTAATGTCACAATGGAACATTGTGAAGTCATATTGTAACATTTTGATGGTACTATGGAG
>NW_008369102.1:0-206 GCF_000622305.1 Nannospalax galili
TGACAGGGTGGTCACTAGTATGGGCAGGCCTGCCTAGGTGTGAGGCCTGTCCACAGGCTAGTACTCATAGGAGCTCTGTCCACATCTGTTGCTAGGAATCAAACAAGACAACCAAACTCTAGCTCAGAACGTTCCCATCATCAGGACATATTGGCCCAGACCCTGCCCACCTCGGCCCGGCAAAGGTGCGGGAGGTGGCCACAGGG
>NW_008369103.1:0-206 GCF_000622305.1 Nannospalax galili
ATAGGGTTAGCGTTAGCGTTAGGGTTAGGGTTAGGGTTAGGGTTAGGGTTATGGGTAAGGTTAGGATTAGGATTATGGTTAGGGTTAGTTTTAGGGTTACTGTTAGGTTTAGGGTTAGTTTTAGGGTTACTGTTAGGGTTAGGGTTAGGGTTAGAGTTAGGGTTAGCTTAGGGTCAAGTATTTACTACAGGTAAAAAGAAAGAACA
>NW_008369104.1:0-206 GCF_000622305.1 Nannospalax galili
GAGACAGATATTAAATAAAACATCACCAAATGAGTTACAAAATATAAAATTCATGCCAGGGAGTTTATAATCATAAAAAGGGAGGGAAAGAAAGAATTGAAAAGAAAATACAGATCCAAGCAGAACTGAGAGGTTGTAGGGAAAGTTTATAAAATTTTCCATCTGGCCAGCCCTGCAAGGTCAAGGAAGGCTTGACCGATTCTCAG
>NW_008369105.1:0-206 GCF_000622305.1 Nannospalax galili
TTGACTACCAGCCCTCGAAGGAGCATCACCACAGTGGGTCTGTCAGGATATGGGGTGCTTTTTAGGCTTTTGAGACCTCAGCTATCCATGCTTGTAGAACTGCCTTTGGTGAAGCATGATCTTTACAACTGCCAATAGAACCTGTGCCATCGTTTTTAGTTTTCCATTGTCATTGCACCTGCTTAAGGAGACATCTCAAAAGGACA
>NW_008369106.1:0-206 GCF_000622305.1 Nannospalax galili
CCCGCCATCTCTGCCATACAGTTGGTCGGGTCACCTGCCCCCTCTGACATGCACATGGTCATGTCTTCTGCACCCTCTGACATGCAGATGGTCATGTCACCCGCCCCATCTGAAGTGCAGATCGTTGTGTCACCTGCCCCCTCTGCCGTAAAGACGGTCTTGTCAACTGCCAACTCTGACGTGCAGATGGTCGTGTCCCCTGCCCC
>NW_008369107.1:0-206 GCF_000622305.1 Nannospalax galili
GGCAAGAGGGGACATATTTAGAGAATTACTATAAAGTCTTAAAAATTAATGTTGCTTGTCCAAAGCGTTCTAGTTTACTAGAATTAGCAATTCTTTCTCTATTCTAACTCAGACTGTGGTAATGGAAATGCCCACTGTCTGCTCATTCCAACATTATACTTTGTAAGTACCCAGCATAGTTTTGTCAGCACATATATGGAGGAAAT
>NW_008369108.1:0-206 GCF_000622305.1 Nannospalax galili
AGGATGAATGAGGTGGACCCTACACCACAGTTCTCAGTAAACGTGAAAGTGTCGGAGACATAGTAACAAGCATCTGTCCACAAATTCAAAACTCTCACCTTACTGTGTTCACATGGACAGTGACCACAGCCATATTCTAGAACAAGCAGTCAGAACAGCAAGGTAGTGTTGAGCTTTAAGCCCATCACTGGGTACTTTATTTCACA
>NW_008369109.1:0-206 GCF_000622305.1 Nannospalax galili
TCAGGAAGCCAGATGGCTCCTGGAGAATGATTGTAGATTACAGGGAGTTAAGTAAGGTGGTGCCTCCCATTCATGCAGCTGTGCCCAACATTGCACTTTTAACTGAATAGCTGGTGCAGGAAATGGGGTTCTTCCATGATGCAGTGGACCTTGCTAATGCATTCTTTAGTATTCCCCCAGCTGCTGAATTCCAAGACCAATTCACA
>NW_008369110.1:0-206 GCF_000622305.1 Nannospalax galili
GCTCCATTGTGCCATCACAATGCTCAGTGTGCCATCACAATGTCCCACTGTATCATCAGAGTGCTCCAGTGTGCTATTACAATGTTTCATGCATCATCTCAGTACTCAGTGTGCATTAATAATGCACCAATGTGTCATCACGGTGGTCCAGTGTGACATCACAATGCTACAATGTGTTAAAGGTATACTGCAGTGTAATCACAATT
>NW_008369111.1:0-206 GCF_000622305.1 Nannospalax galili
TCCAAATGAATGGCATGAAAGGCAGTAGCTTCTCCAGTGATTTTTGTTGTTGTTATTGTTAAAATTTTTGGTTTTTGAGATGAGGTCTGTGTTTTAAACAAGGTCTATGTAGCAGGCTGGCCCTAAGCTTGCTACATAGCATAAGAAGACATAATTTGTGATCTCCTACCTCCCGGGTGCTAGGATTACAGGTCTGTGCCACCATG
>NW_008369112.1:0-206 GCF_000622305.1 Nannospalax galili
TGACACGACTATCTGCACTTCAGAGGTGGCAAGTGACACGACGATCTCCACATCCGAGGAGGCATGTGACACGATCTTGTGCAGGTCAGAGGTGGCAGGTTACACGACCATGTGCATTTCAGAGTACCAGGTGACACGACCATGTGCACGTCAGGGGACCAGGTAACACGACCATGTGCACATCAGAGGGGGCAGGTGACACGACC
>NW_008369113.1:0-206 GCF_000622305.1 Nannospalax galili
GAGCTTAGCGGTGCCTGTGTACTTTGCTTGCCTCAGCCTCTGTTGCTGGGAAACATTTGGTGCTTCACACCGGAGTGTCAGGGACTAGTTCTGAGAGCTTTACAAGTGTGAGCTTGTGCCAAGGACAGAAAGAAGAACTGGATACCGCAGCAGTGTCCCATGGGAAGTGAGGGCATGTGTCGGCAAAGCAGGGGAAGGGCAGGCAC
>NW_008369114.1:0-206 GCF_000622305.1 Nannospalax galili
TAGTTCCAGGGGACTATGAGCATCTCTCAAAATGCCCTGTAATTGTGGTAGCTCACCTGTCTTCTTAATCAAGGAGGCCGAGGACACCCCAGGAGATAGACATGAATCGGTGTCCAGCCTACAAAGAGGAGAGTCAAAACAGAGGAAACATTTTCTCCATGTTTCCAAGTGAAGTCAGCCATGGTTGAGCAGGAACTTTGACTTAT
>NW_008369115.1:0-206 GCF_000622305.1 Nannospalax galili
AGTACAAAAGAGACAAGTAAAAACATAATTAACAGACTTCTTTGCTTCATTCTAGAGGTAAAAGAACCACTGATTCATGATGGTCAAAATTAAAAATAAGACACTGGTGATTATAGTGAGGATGGGAAGGATGAAGGGATTAATATAAGCAAGGAGCAGTGATATTGATGTATGAACAGGTTATAAGGAAACTCATTATTTTGTAT
>NW_008369116.1:0-206 GCF_000622305.1 Nannospalax galili
CTCTTGGTATTGGCAGTTGCAAGGACAGTGGAGTCACACTGACTGACTCTTAAATGCAGCAATAAGCAAGTTTACAGTAGCCAAAACAACCAATTGTCAGTCATTTCCTTAACAGATGCATGACCTAGAGGGAAAGGGGCTTGCTGCTTGTTGTTATTTCAGCATATTGCTAAGAAAAGCAGGATATTGTTCAGGTTATTTTCCCT
>NW_008369117.1:0-206 GCF_000622305.1 Nannospalax galili
CAGATGCTCAGGAAGAGGCATAAGAATGAGTACACTTTGAGGAGGCAGAACCCATGTCACCATATAACTGTGTCACTTGAAATCAGTTGGATTTACTCCTGCCTACAGATGTGTTATGAATTAGATCACCAGGCCATGCTATGACCCAGCTGAGGTTGAGTACAGTGGTCCCCAAATATAACAAACGTATGAATCAGCTAGGGGGA
>NW_008369118.1:0-206 GCF_000622305.1 Nannospalax galili
GACACGACCGTGTGCACGTCAAAGAGGGCAGGTGACACGACCATGTACACATCAGAGAGAGAAGGTTACATGACCTTGTGCAAGTTAGAGATGGCACGTGACACGATCATGTGCACGTCAGAGAAAGCAGATGACATGAACCTCTGCATGTCAGAGGGGGAAAGTGACACGAACATGTGCATGTCAGAGTGGGCAGCTGACACGAC
>NW_008369119.1:0-206 GCF_000622305.1 Nannospalax galili
CCCTCCCTTAGATTCAGTAGGACATGATCTTGCTGACACCTTGGTCTCCAACTCGCAGCTTGCAGAACTGTAAAACAGTACATTTCTGCTGTTTTAGCACACATACCCAAAAATTTTGAGCAGCCCTCAAAAATGAATACACTTGGAAACCGAGGTGGGAAATCCTATTTGGAAAGATCAGTGGACTGCATAGAGAGAAGAGGGGT
>NW_008369120.1:0-206 GCF_000622305.1 Nannospalax galili
TTTAATCTTCTTTATACCCCCAAGAAAACCTTATGTACCATTGACAATAGGTTGAAACTAAATTATTCTTTAACTTATAAAGAAATCCTACAAAAATAAATCTCCTTTTCCCCTGAACATATTAAGAGAAGAGTTCCTTCATAATCTTGTGGATTTTGTCTGCATTTACATAAGAAACTCTCCTGCTCCTGTATAACGATGTATTA
>NW_008369121.1:0-206 GCF_000622305.1 Nannospalax galili
CTGCTATTCTGTGATAGGATGTTAAGTCTTTTATGCTAATAGTACACTAAACCTGTTATGCTAATAAGGTATCCTACTTGCTGTATGGTGATAGGGCACTAAACATGTTATACTAATAAGCTATCTTACTTGCTGTGTTGCTATTGGACCACTAACCCTATATAAGCTTGTGCCTTCCTGCAATAAACCAGGCCTGTGTCACTGAA
>NW_008369122.1:0-206 GCF_000622305.1 Nannospalax galili
GTCCAGTTTAATCTTGCTTTCACATACTACTAAGGGTTTTCATACAAAAAATTTTATTTTTAGTGATTTTATGTCAGGGATTGAGCACAGTGCTTTGTGTGTGCTGGGCAATGCCCCGTCACCAAGTAACATCCCCATTCCTCATATTCCAGTGATCAGTCACCTAACTACCTAGCCTAGTTAGCTTCAGCTGTCAAGTGGACAGA
>NW_008369123.1:0-206 GCF_000622305.1 Nannospalax galili
GGGTATTAGTTAGGCAGACACGACAGTAACTCAGCATCAGACAAGAGCAATAAAAGGGAAATCAAGGAAGGACTCCAGAAGCATCTTCTGTGTTTCCAGCTTCAAACACTCCAGCTGCTTCGTCTCAATGGGGTCCTCGTATCATTGTGCACTTGTGGTCTTTTTGTTTTTTCTTGCTGTGATGGAGATCAAACTCAGGGCTGTAC
>NW_008369124.1:0-206 GCF_000622305.1 Nannospalax galili
GCTGTTTTAGTTTTTTGACACCCACACTGTTTAGTTGTCACATTGTCCTGTCTTCTTAGTACAAACATCCAGTTAATGGGGTTTATGGTCAAGTGCTTATATGCCAACCAAAGTTTGGCTTGGAGAGGCAATAAGAGAAACGTGTTTCTTTCTCTTTTGCTGTGCCAGTTTAGCTACCTTTATTTTTTATTGAATTTTTGTGTATT
>NW_008369125.1:0-206 GCF_000622305.1 Nannospalax galili
CCTGCTCTGCCTTCAGAGCTCCTAGGCCACAGCACAGGAAGGGGAAGCTGGTAGAGTCCAGTGGATTCTCCAAGTGGATGAAACAAAGCTGAGATGCAAGGAAGCCTAGGCAGTGAGAATTCATGGAACAGAATACTGCCTGGAAAGCTGCAGAGAGAGACGCCTCAAAAATGACAGACGGTTCCTGCTGAACACTCAAGAGTGCT
>NW_008369126.1:0-206 GCF_000622305.1 Nannospalax galili
CTCCAGGAGGGTCTTATTCCAGCCATAGGGGATGTCCTCAACCCCTTCAGTCTCTGCCAGTGTGATATGTCAGCTGAATACTCAATGCCTTGTGACAATGCACCTCAGATCAGGGTCCCCTGGACACCTGCCCACCATGCTCAGTGTCCAGCACAGCATAACCACTAGGCACAGCCCTGAGAGCTCAGCTCCCAGTTGATGCCACT
>NW_008369127.1:0-206 GCF_000622305.1 Nannospalax galili
TTTAAAAATAGGGTATGATGGTCGGCTTTAATTGTCACCTGAGAATCACCATGGAAGAGAGTCTGGATGAGGGACTGTCTGAATTGAGCTGACTTGCGGGCATGTCTGTGTTGGACTGCATTAGCAAAGTTAACTGGTATGCCCACTCTGGGCAACACCATTCCCTAGGCAGAGAGTCCTGAACTGTGTGAGAGAGAAGGAAGCCA
>NW_008369128.1:0-206 GCF_000622305.1 Nannospalax galili
ATCTGGATTGAGTTTATGTGGGACTTGTGCATGTTGTCACCATTACTGTGACTTCTTACGAGTAACTGAGTAGCTTCTGAAAACTCTGTTTCCTTGAGGTCATCCACTACTGCTGGCTCTTACAAACTTTCTGTACCCTTTCTGTATCTTTCCTTAATGATCTCTGAGCTTTGGGAATCATAAGTCTGATATATGTCTCCTATTCA
>NW_008369129.1:0-206 GCF_000622305.1 Nannospalax galili
GAGTTACTGCATAAATATTACCCCAGGCAAATGAGGCTCTGCTTCCAAATGGTCTCACTGAGAATGAGAGGGCCAAGACAATTAGCCACTGATTTTAGTCCCTCACTGATTAAGAGCTTCGTACAGAGATGATAAATGCCAGGCACTTCCTGGAAACCCTGGGCACAGGCTGGGCATCTCTGAAGATTCTAAGAAAAGCCATAGGC
>NW_008369130.1:0-206 GCF_000622305.1 Nannospalax galili
GGAGGGCTGCGCTATAGACTTACCCCAAGAGGCCTGAGGATAGGAGTTCTTCACATATTTTTATGTAATTTTCAGCTTTCCTCAACGTATACTTCTCTTACTGAGTCAATTAGTTCCCCTTGCTTCAGAGTTTGTGGGAGAAACTGGTGGGTTAGTGAGATTCTCTTCTTTTTAAAAAAATACACATGTCCTCATCTTAAAAAAAA
>NW_008369131.1:0-206 GCF_000622305.1 Nannospalax galili
TTAGAGCAATAATTTGATTAGTTAGTAATATGGAATAATTAAGAAACTTTTTATTCCAGTGGCCATGAATATAGTGTGCAAGTTGTAGGCACGCTTCAGTAACATTCTGTACTTTATAGGGGGTGAGACACAGTGACATAAAATGAGGGTCACAAGCTAGCAGAGCCATGTCTTTGGTAATTGCCAGCACTTCACTTAAGAGATCA
>NW_008369132.1:0-206 GCF_000622305.1 Nannospalax galili
CCAGTGACATGCTTCCTCCTCCATGGCCACACCTCTAAGACCTCCCAAAACAGAGCCACCAACTAGAGACAAAAATGTCCAAATACTTGGAGCCTGTGGAGAACATTCACAGTCAAATCATCACAGGCTCCATCTTATGAAGCAGATCTAAAATCCAAAAAGGAAATCATGGTTTTTTTCCAATAATATTCATGCCACTATTGTGG
>NW_008369133.1:0-206 GCF_000622305.1 Nannospalax galili
TCTTAGCCAGAAATTTTACCAACTTGGAATCACAAGTGGTGTCTGAGACGCTCATCAAAGCCTCAATCATGCCTGATATATACACTGTTTACTTCTCAATGTTCCTTTCTAATACAGTAATTTTTGAGGTTTCAAGGAGATCTAAACTTTATTGTCCAGAATCTGAATAGATTAAGAAATTAGACAAAGAAATAGCAATTGGGGAA
>NW_008369134.1:0-206 GCF_000622305.1 Nannospalax galili
AACCGGTTCAGACTGGTTCCGACCAGATCAGACCGGCTCCGACCGGTTCATTCCGGTTATTACAGGCTCCGACCGGATCAGACCGGTTCCGACCGGATCAGACCGGTTCCGACCGGATCAAATCGGTTCAGACTGGCTCAGACCGGTTCTGACCAGCTCCGACCGGTTCATACCAGTTATGACAGGCTCCGACCGGTTCAGACCGG
>NW_008369135.1:0-206 GCF_000622305.1 Nannospalax galili
CCCAGAGCTGAATTTGAAATTGGCCTTCTAACTATGTTTCTTTTCCTCTTTGAAAAACAGAAAGTGTTGCAAATAACTGAATGTCTTTGACTTCACTACTTTTTATGCTTTTATCTATCTTTTCTCAATCAATGCCACAATGTAACTTTTCATAAAGGTCCAATAAGCTTGCAACTGTGTGACAATATGCAGTTATTCACAAAAAA
>NW_008369136.1:0-206 GCF_000622305.1 Nannospalax galili
AGCCCCAGCTGTCCTGGAACTCACTATGTTGACCAGGCTGGCCTTAAACTCTGCCTCCCGAGTGCTAGGATTAAAGGTGTGTGCCACCACGCCCTGCTTTTCCTTCTATTTTTAAAAGCCATGTGCCTTTTGCATTGTACTGCAGTATGGAACTTAGATTTAAATTAGTGGGTCCTGTAGTGCCCATCTCATGTCTAAGAAAGTCT
>NW_008369137.1:0-206 GCF_000622305.1 Nannospalax galili
ACTGGCTTTGGGGCAGAGGGTCTGATCAGTGACAGAGTCATAAACTCTGGGGCCTGTGTCTTCCCAACAGGCCAATTTATTTTAAAATTCAGATGGCATTTATACATCCCTGAGGCTGCCCTTCCATTCACCCTGGGTGCCACCTGTGGCCGCTGTCTGTTTCCCCTGGGGCACCAGCTGCACAGCTCTTCTGCTCACCTGGTGCT
>NW_008369138.1:0-206 GCF_000622305.1 Nannospalax galili
ACACACACCTTTGCCTCTAAGGTGCCATTTGGCAATGGGACCAGTCAGGAGACTGTACACACAAAAAACTACTTTATGTGTCACCTTCATACTCAAAGGAACCACTGAATAGATTTCTAAACACAAGGAAAAGACATCAGAGAAAGGGGCCTCCAAAGTCAGCGATTCAGCAAGCCACAACAGCTGGCTAGCTAGCCCACACAGCT
>NW_008369139.1:0-206 GCF_000622305.1 Nannospalax galili
AAAAGGCATGATAGAAAAAGAAAATTATAGACCAATATCCCTGATGAAAAATGATTACAATATTTTTCAAAAAATACTTGGCAATCAAATTCAAGAAATCATAAAAAAGATGATTCACCATGATCAAGCTGACTTTATTCCAGAGATTCAGGAATTGTTTAATAAATCTGAATCAATAAATTGTATACAAAGCAAAATTGCATCTG
>NW_008369140.1:0-206 GCF_000622305.1 Nannospalax galili
GTTATGGCAAGCCCAAAGATAATGAGGGAAAGAAAGAAACGGTATAGAAAGAAAATTTTAAATTGAAATTCACCTAGTAACTGTTAATATATGAAGCAAAATTTAGCAAACTTAAAAGGAGAAATAAAGGACTCATTCATAGCTGATAGAACAAGAGAACAAAAGTGGGTATGGCCTAGAAAATTAAAGAACACAACTAAATAGTG
>NW_008369141.1:0-206 GCF_000622305.1 Nannospalax galili
CAGCCTTGCAGACAAAAACACTTGTCCCTTTAGGAGCTACAGATTGTCACGCGTGCCGGTGCTTGGCCAGTTTAGTTCTCTGCTTTTCTCTCTCTCTTTCTACACATCTATAGACACAGGTATACAGAAGTGTATGTATAACAAACGTACAGAAAGATATATGTGTGTATGAAGGAAGATATATTTATCTATCCTAGAGGAAACTG
>NW_008369142.1:0-206 GCF_000622305.1 Nannospalax galili
CAGCCTTGCAGACAAAAACACTTGTCCCTTTAGGAGCTACAGATTGTCACGTGTACCGGTGCTTGGCCATTTTGGTTCTCTGCTTTTCTCTCTCTCTTTCTACACATCTATAGACACAGGTGCACAGAAGTGTATGTATAACAAACGTAAAGAAGGATATATGTGTGTATGAAGGAAGATATATTTATCTATCCTAGAGGAAACTG
>NW_008369143.1:0-206 GCF_000622305.1 Nannospalax galili
AAGCACAGGTAGGACTCCAAATTACTTTTTGTGCAGTGCTTCATAGGATAGTATATGAAAATGAAGCCTACTTTATTTCAGTGGTCCAACTCTTGGGCCTAGACCCCTTGTCCTTACCAGAGAGCCCCCGTGTAGCATGGAAAGTTGGTCCGATTCCACCCACTTGGTCTCTGTTGCTTGCTTTGGGACCAGTGCTGTTGGCATTG
>NW_008369144.1:0-206 GCF_000622305.1 Nannospalax galili
TGAGCATTTTGATGACATATTGGACCACTGTGAGGGGACATTCAGCATTGTAGTACCGTATTGAGCATTGAGATGACACATTGGGACAATGTGATGGCACACTGGGGCACTGTGATGGCACACTGAAAGCTGTAATGTCCCATTGGAGCATTGTATTGACACATTGCAGCATTTTGATCGCACACAAGGGTATTGTGATGGCACTT
>NW_008369145.1:0-206 GCF_000622305.1 Nannospalax galili
TGGGCGGGAAGAGCCCACTAAGCATTGTCAGGAAGAGCCACCCACATCTAATGGCACTTACCCAGCCCCACTCCTCCCCCAGTCTAACCCCTCATGAAACAACACATCATCTCCTCACATTCTCAGCACAGCCACCCAGTCGATTCTTTCCCACCCCTTCCTTCATACCTTTACCTTCAACACGGTGGCTCTACTTCCAGATATAA
>NW_008369146.1:0-206 GCF_000622305.1 Nannospalax galili
AGGGTACGGAGGCATGGGCTCCTTTTGGCAGGCTATTTGTGGACCAAGAAGCCAAGTGAATTGTCGCTGAATCCCAGGGCTCTGTGTCTGTGCCATCTTTGGGGACCTCCTCCTACACATCACAATACTCCAAATGGACATCACAGTGCTCAATATGCCATCTCAATGTTCCAATGTGAAATCACAATACTCAGTGTGACATCACA
>NW_008369147.1:0-206 GCF_000622305.1 Nannospalax galili
AAAGCAATTTATATTTTCAAGGCAATGCAAACCAACATCCACATGGCATTGTTATTTAGCTTCCATGATTTTTTGTACTTTGCAGTTATTATTGTTGTTGAGATCTATTTTTTTACACTGTGTTCAGATAGAATGAAATATTGTTTTACTCAAAATTTTCAAAGATTTTTGAATCATGCCTTATTTCCTAATATGATGTTAGATCT
>NW_008369148.1:0-206 GCF_000622305.1 Nannospalax galili
CCAGGCTTTGGCCAGTATTTGAAAGAAAAAAAGTGAGAGAAAAAGGAAATGTTATAGTATATGGAAAGTGGGTAGGTTCCCCAGTGTTATTGGACAGAAGTTCTGCAAGTGTCTGCCCACATTTTCTTTTCTTAAATCTGTGGTTCACTGTTAAATATAAATTAAGCAGTACATAGTTAAGAATAGGAACAACAAAATTTTATAGC
>NW_008369149.1:0-206 GCF_000622305.1 Nannospalax galili
CTTAAGCCTTCCAAGTGCTGGGATTATAGGTATAATGCCACCACACTTGACCTTTTTTTGTTTTGTTTGAGAAAGGATCTTGCTATATAGTCCCAGTTGGACATAAACTTTCGATCTTCCTGCCTCATCCTCCCAAGTGCAAGGATTCCAGGCACGTGTCACTACACTCAAACAAAAATGTTTTTTTTCCCCAGCACCCAGGAGGC
>NW_008369150.1:0-206 GCF_000622305.1 Nannospalax galili
GCTGAAAGGCATGCAGATGTGTAACAGACAAACTGGAGATTTTCCTGGGCCAAAATAGACACTCAACACATGCCTTTTAAGATTATGAAAAAAATACATTTTCCTAAAAAGTATGATTTGTGGTGCGAGCAAAAGGGTATACAGCCTTCAAAATAAAATAAATGAGCACAGATTCCCAGAGTTCAGATTAAGTTGTTGGATAAAAT
>NW_008369151.1:0-206 GCF_000622305.1 Nannospalax galili
CACTGTCCCATCACAATGAACCAATGTCTCATCACAATGCTCCATTGTGGGATGACCATACTCCATGTGCCATCACAATTCTTCAATATGTCTGGAAAATACTCCAGTTTGACATCACACACCTCAGTGTGCCATAACAATAAACCAGTGAGTCCTCACAATGCTCAATGTTCCTTCAAAATGCCATCACATGTGATGCTACAATG
>NW_008369152.1:0-206 GCF_000622305.1 Nannospalax galili
GCCCAGACCTGAGGAGGAAGCCTGAGAGTATCTGACTGGCAACTGACCAGAACCTCTGCTGGAGCTCCTGAGTAGCTGGACTGAAGCCATCTGGTCCCTCTAACATAAACAAAAGCGAGAACCTGAAGCCTAGGACCAATCACCTTTATACACTCAATAAGAAAACAAACACAGCAAACCAATATTACAAACAGAAGCAGACTTCT
>NW_008369153.1:0-206 GCF_000622305.1 Nannospalax galili
CACACATCATCACTAGAAGGCTTACTTTGGATAAGTTATTTCACTTTTATACAATTCACTCCTCTGTCTTGAAAATATTCTTACTGGATTCAAATAAAAAATAAGGATTCAAATAAAAAAAAATCATGAAGATCCTGTATAAAAGGAAGGCAGTTCTACATTTTCTTCCCTTAACACAACTGGGTAGTTTATGGATGAGTGTTTGT
>NW_008369154.1:0-206 GCF_000622305.1 Nannospalax galili
ATACAGGGTCTCCCTGATGCCTATTAAAAGAGGCAGGTTTCAGCTCTCCCCTAAGGTTGCCTAGTGGCATTCCCACACTCATATGTGCCATTAACAGCATTCTCCCACCTTTTATGTGGTTGGGAGGCTCCTCCTATGCCCGATGAAAGGCAGGCGTGATACCAGGTCTCAATGTGAGACCTGGTTGCCCTCCAGTCCTCTCTCTC
>NW_008369155.1:0-206 GCF_000622305.1 Nannospalax galili
TCTGGGCTTTCTTGTGACTTGAGCCTCTCATATTCTACTTAAACGCTCCTTCCCAGCACTTCCATCAGAAAATTAACTGTGGGTTTTGTGAGAATGGATGTCCCTGCAGCCCCCACTGCCCTCCTGGAATGCAGTATGAACAGCAGCTTTCCCTCAGCCGCACACACAGCCTCTGCCCCCTACGGCCCAGGGCTGAGATTAAATGC
>NW_008369156.1:0-206 GCF_000622305.1 Nannospalax galili
GGGTAACAACTGAACCTGGCAGTCATTACATGAGGCAGAACAAGTCAGGAGTCTATCCTGGAGGCTCAGAGGATTTTAATGTCTCACTGTCAGTCATTCTAGTTGAAACAGCAAGCCTCAGGTTCAGTGAGAGACCCAGGCTCAAGGCAATAGGTCAGAGGAATGAGGGGGAGACTTGATGTTCACAGCATCACAGAACATACACC
>NW_008369157.1:0-206 GCF_000622305.1 Nannospalax galili
GGTTGAATATTCATACAACACTTCCCAGGTCACAATGAGGATCCAGCTGGTGGGGTCCGCTTCATTCCTGTCACCACCGTGTCACTTAGTCCATGAATAAAAACCCCTATTGTTTGCTGGGTTATTTAATAAGAATATCCAGAAACCTTCAAGGAATGCTTCTTTTGTTCAGGAATACACTCTCTTAGTCAGGTGTGGTGTGCACG
>NW_008369158.1:0-206 GCF_000622305.1 Nannospalax galili
ATGTCCCACTTTGCCAATGCAGATGTCCTGAGTTTTACACTTGTCCCATCCGAAATTACTTTTTTGGAGACAGTCTTATTATGTAGCCCTGACTGGCCTGGAAATCACTATGTAAACTGTGTACGTTTTTTTGTTGTCATTAGAATGATATAATATTCTTAGATAGGACCTGAATTGATTTTTAAATGACCAGAAGGAGCCCGGGT
>NW_008369159.1:0-206 GCF_000622305.1 Nannospalax galili
CTTCTTCTCACACTTGGGCCGTTTTTAGTGAAAAGGCTGTTAGTCTTTATTGAACAGTGGGTGGAGGAGCTCCATTTGGCTAAACCAATACAGGCCTATTTCCATCGCCTTGATCTTATGGAGCAAGAGCGGATTGGAACACGTTGCTATGATGACGTTACTAGCCATCTCCCTTGAGAGATGAACTGGACAGTCAAAGACGGGTA
>NW_008369160.1:0-206 GCF_000622305.1 Nannospalax galili
CTCTGTCTGTTGTAAAAGAAGCTTCTTTGATGAGTGGTGACTGGCATACTTCTCTGTAATATAAGGATCCATATTTAGCACACTGTAAGAAATCACATTTGTCTAGGGATGTGATAGTCTTGGGGTTTTCTCCAAGTTCTATGACCTCTCCATCTATGTGTATTTGGCTATGTTTACAATACCACACATGAGTTCCCTCCCATTGA
>NW_008369161.1:0-206 GCF_000622305.1 Nannospalax galili
TCAACTGTTCTTTCCTAGACACAACTCAGGCTGTGGGTAGGTGGACTACAACTATGCTTGTGCTGAAAGAAGCAAATCCACAGAGGCACTCAAAGTTTAAATGGGTACTAACAGCTCTAGGCGGTCTGTGCTAATCTAGTGAGTTAACTATTCAGTATTGAGTTTACTTTGTATTTGAGAGATACTGCTTTAAAAATAAACTACTT
>NW_008369162.1:0-206 GCF_000622305.1 Nannospalax galili
ACATATAGTAAAAAAGTTTCATTTGTCTTGAGACATGAAACAGATAGGATTTTCTGAAGATTTCTTCTTTGAGATCATTGTTATCAATTCAATGAGCATAGTCAGAGCATTTGATTTAATTTTTTTTTTCCTATCACCATCTGGTAGTACTAAGGGTGAAACCAATGAACAAAATTAAGGGACAGGGAAATGGAATAATTATGAAG
>NW_008369163.1:0-206 GCF_000622305.1 Nannospalax galili
GCACTTACACACATGCACAGAAAACACTCATACACATAAAAATAATTTTTTAAAGAAAGTACAGGAATTGAAGTTCCTTGCAACTAGAATGTTCTAAATGGAAAAGGTTAGCCAACCAAATCAGACTATTCTTTGAAATGTGACTTTGTTATCACATAGGCATAACCATTCTTTTCAATAAGAGGGTCCTAAAAGAAGGGAAAAAA
>NW_008369164.1:0-206 GCF_000622305.1 Nannospalax galili
AAGACATGAAAGAATGCATATTGGAAAGAACGCCTATGAATGTAAACAATGTGGGAAAGTCTTTAATCAGTGTAAGAATCTTGAAAGACACGAAATAAAGCATACTGGAGAGAAACCCTATTCATGTAAACATTGTGGTAAAGCCTTTAGATGTCATAGTCATCTTCAAAGGCATGAAAAAAATCATACTGGAGAAAAACCCTATG
>NW_008369165.1:0-206 GCF_000622305.1 Nannospalax galili
CCTGCAGGCGTACTGAGTAGGAAACCCTGATGGATAACGAGCAGAAGAAGTTATATGCAGTGGTTGAAACTCGGAAACAGCAGCTGTGGTAGGAGCCCCACTTTTTGTGCCCCCTGTCTCAGGGATGAAGGTCCCTCCCAGGACAAAGAGAACCAGACATGAGGTGGTCCCCAGGAGAGTGTGTCTGAAACAACCCTCTGCCCACT
>NW_008369166.1:0-206 GCF_000622305.1 Nannospalax galili
GGCGGAGAAGAGCAGTAGAGCCAAAGCCCTCTCTGGTGATAAACCGATTCTGTATCTTTGTAATGTGGGATCATGAACCCATACAAATGATAACACACGGGTGGGGGGTGGGGAGACACACAAAGGCAGCTGAATGGGGCAAAAGAAAAAAAAATAGGTATTTTCTGTATCTATATTGAGGCAGCTGCACTTTGCAATCCAAACAT
>NW_008369167.1:0-206 GCF_000622305.1 Nannospalax galili
AAAAATTTAACCTCTTCTCTTGGCAAAAAAGCTACTTTGACCTGATCTACACTTAGATCCCATGCTTATTCTCTATAATCACACTTCTCTTCACATTTTAAATGTGAACAAAATGTATTTTTCAAATGAGTGTTCTAGTTTGTTTCTCCATTGCCGTGACAAAGCACTCCAACCAATACCAACTTGGGGAGGAAAGGGTTTATTCA
>NW_008369168.1:0-206 GCF_000622305.1 Nannospalax galili
AATTAAAAATACTTGATTGAAAGGGTGATTTTATGTACAGAAATATTAAAAACAAGGATTTTTCCACAGGCCCCAGTAACTAGTGGTTTCAAAGGGTACTTAATAGATTTTGGATTTGAATTTAAGAAAAACATTGATGTGTTTGAGAATGTTGTACATTTATGAAGGATTGAGAGTAATTCTCATTCCTTTATTATATATGGGCA
>NW_008369169.1:0-206 GCF_000622305.1 Nannospalax galili
CAATTTTTGTAAAGTACTTGGGTTTATTGTGCACAAAGTTTGTTCTACAACGTTCTCAGCTTTATAAATGATCTAAAGTGAGTGTATGTTAAAATATAGAGCTCATGAATTAGCCAACTTGTGACTATGTTAGTATCAACAGAAAAGATTATCATCAAACACAGGATCATTATGTCACCTCTGAATGGTATCAGTCAAGACATGAT
>NW_008369170.1:0-206 GCF_000622305.1 Nannospalax galili
GGAATAGGGGAGGGTAAATTAACACTAAATGCCTTTGGAAATGCCATACGGACACCTACTACTGCAGAAGCTTCCTATAATTTGTACATACACTTATATAAAGGGAATTTAAATGGAATTTCTCCATAATGGGGGAACAATGCCTCCCCTAGACACCATAGGCTAGCAAATAAAAAAACCCAATGCCAGGAATGGGTTACCTTTTT
>NW_008369171.1:0-206 GCF_000622305.1 Nannospalax galili
CGGGAAATCTTGGCCTCCTTCAGGATCGGCCCACCGGGGTTGTCAAGCTCTGCCCCAGGTGTCTGTCCTTCGTGGCATGGCCCGGACACCATCAAGGGCCGTGGTGTGATCTTGGCTCCCTGGACCACAGCAGCTGGCCTGGGACAGGGTGTACGTTGGGCACGGTCCACACTGAACTGCCTCTTCTCACCGTTCCAGGCTTCTCC
>NW_008369172.1:0-206 GCF_000622305.1 Nannospalax galili
GCCTCTCAATCATTCAGTAGAATGAAAATTTTTCTATTTTTGTTTTTTAAGAAGGCAATAGAAATCTGTTACTCCTAAATATGGTCAGGTCCAGTACATGCAAGGCAAATACACTATATACAAGACAAAAATTTAAATGCTTCTCCTGGCAAAACTACTACCGTATCAGAATTGTGTGCTGTGAAGCATGGCATCAGCAGACCCTT
>NW_008369173.1:0-206 GCF_000622305.1 Nannospalax galili
GAAGTCACAGGATGACTTTGTGGACTTAATCCTCTCCTTCTATCTTATACACGGGTTCCAGGGATCAAACCCAGGTCCCCAGACTTGCATCAAAGCATCCTTATGCTGAGCTAAGGATGAGCTAGCTCTCCAGCTCAAGAATTTTTTTTTAATATTTATTATTTTTTTTTATTTTATGTGTATGAGTATATTGCCTGCATGTATGT
>NW_008369174.1:0-206 GCF_000622305.1 Nannospalax galili
TTTCTAAGGACAATTTGCATTAGGCACTGTCTCCTCTTATTGAGTTTAACATATGCTTAGTTTAAGAAGTAGTCTTTAAAAAATCTTTTTATATATATGTACAATATTTATATGTACTTGCATGTGTGAATGCGGTACGTGCATGCCATGCACAAGTGTAAAGGTCAGAGACTTCTAGCATTGGTCCTTACCTTCCATCTTGTTTG
>NW_008369175.1:0-206 GCF_000622305.1 Nannospalax galili
TCCCACTTTGGCAAGGAGCCTTTCTGGGGACCCAAGGTCAGGCTGGTAACTCAGCGCCAAGTGGGCACCCCTGTGTGTCCAGTCCCTGCCTTTGTGTGGCCCCTTCAGTGAGCTCATCCCCTGCCCACACTGCTGCCGGCCTCTCTCCCCTCACTGCACCACACCTTCCTGCCGGCCCTTCTGGAGGACGTGAAGCGCCTTCCTGT
>NW_008369176.1:0-206 GCF_000622305.1 Nannospalax galili
CTGCATTCCCAAGCTCTTGGTATGCTTTGTGTCCACAGTGAAAGCTTGTTTGCTAATCATTGCTCTTAATTTCTATGGGATTTTTAACTTTTTTAAAAAATTATTTTTATTTTATGTGTATACATGTTTTGCCAGCATGTAGGTAAGTGCACCCCTGTCATGCAATGCCCTCGGAGGACAGAAGAGGCTGTCAGATCCCCTGGAAC
>NW_008369177.1:0-206 GCF_000622305.1 Nannospalax galili
ATAAACTGGAGGTTACCCTGGGTTACAAGGGACCCTTTCTCTAAATAAATAAATAAATAAATAAATAAATAAATAAATAAGGCATAATCTGAATATTCAAGGAAAGAAGATTAGAATATCTTCTAAGTTTAGTTCCTTAAAAAAAATCACTATTGGCCCATGTGATCCCTGAGGAACAGATCCTCAAATGACCTTAAGAGTAAAAA
>NW_008369178.1:0-206 GCF_000622305.1 Nannospalax galili
AAAAATAGCTACACAAATTTGTACTTTCAGCAATTGTTTATGAGGTTTCTTTTCTAATATACCTATGGTCACTGGAACATTGATTTTTCAAAGTTGTCCTCGGTATTGAATCCCTTATGTAAATTGTTAGAATTCATTCTGTCCAGTGGCTACTGCCAGAATGAGCTGTGAACCTCTTCGTAGAGTCAATAACAACCAGGGCTTTT
>NW_008369179.1:0-206 GCF_000622305.1 Nannospalax galili
TTCATGTGACATCACAATGCTACAATGTGCCATCACAGTGCCCCAGTGTGTCATCAAAATCCTCGAATACGAATTCAAAATGCTCTGTTGTGATATTGCAATGTTAATTTTGAATAACAATAAGCCAATGTCTCATCACAATACTCAAATGTGACTTCATAATGCTCCAAGCTGTTAAGGGTATGCTCCACTGTGACATCCCAATT
>NW_008369180.1:0-206 GCF_000622305.1 Nannospalax galili
ACAGTCTACTCCCCTGCCATCCTCCCTCTTCATGCTCCTCTCCACTGTGTGGTCCTCTGCTGCCGCTGCCTAAGAGCGGCAATTAGTGACAACTAAGATTATGAGAAACAGTAGTAGCTATGATTTGCTGCAAGGTTACTAAGCAGGAGGAGATGTGCTAATCTATCTATGCTGCTTCCTTTTGTCCTCCCACAACCTAGGCAGCA
>NW_008369181.1:0-206 GCF_000622305.1 Nannospalax galili
AATTGTAAGTCAAAGATGCCTTTGCTCAGAGCAACAGAGATGAAGCTAAAACACCTTGGGGTGTCATCTCTTTGAGCTTCAGTTTCCTCATCCATAAAATGGGAATAGTAAAGAAAATCCAATCTCAAAGGGCTAAGGATAAGGATTAAAGAAGATAATCCATGAAAATCATTTTGCATGCTTTCTGTGCACAATAAAACTATAAA
>NW_008369182.1:0-206 GCF_000622305.1 Nannospalax galili
GGCTCTGGGATCCAGAATCTTAAGACACTGTTAGCTTACTTACTTTTGGGTATATCTGTGAGCATTCAGTTTTAGCAAGTTTATTTGAAGGAAAATTATACTATTCTCGCTACTGTGTCCAGATTTTATCATTGTGTACAAGAAAATTAATGTCCAAGGAATAATTTGGTTATTTTTGCAGCGATTATTGTTGCTACCACTTCTGT
>NW_008369183.1:0-206 GCF_000622305.1 Nannospalax galili
GTGAACCCCCAGGGTTCTAAATGCTCTTCAACAGGTTAAGTGTAAACATTATACATATAAGTTCCTTTGATTTTCTAATGAGAAATGGTTTGTTCAGAAAGAAATTGCTTTTCACAGTAACGTTTCAGTAAGTAGAATCATGGTCTCTGGGTTTTTACTTTGTCCCTAGAACAGGCTGGTTACTAGTATTTCCCTGCAGCTGAAGC
>NW_008369184.1:0-206 GCF_000622305.1 Nannospalax galili
TTGAATCAGCAAGAGAGGGGTGAGGATCAATTTTACTGATGGGTGGATTTTTTTTGGCTTGGTTAGATTTTATTTTTGAAGTTGTCGAATTTGTTACTGGGCTGTTTTTAGGGTCTTTTTTATTATCTAAAACTTCTCTTTTATTATTCTCTGGCGCCTGTAAACTTTCTTTAATTTTAGGTGGATTTTTTAAGCACTGCTGGATG
>NW_008369185.1:0-206 GCF_000622305.1 Nannospalax galili
ACAGTCTACTCCCCTGCCATCCTCCCTCTTCATGCTCCTCTCCACTGTGTGATCCTCTGCTGCCGCTGCCTAAGTGTGGCAATTAGTGACAACTAAGATTATGAGAAACAGTAGCAGCTATGATTTGCTGCAAGGTTACTAAGCAGGAGGAGATTTGCTAATCTATCTATGCTGCTTCCTTTTGTCCTCCCACAACCTAGGCAGCA
>NW_008369186.1:0-206 GCF_000622305.1 Nannospalax galili
TGGTTTCTTTGATTAGGAGCAAAAGAGTTTTCTACTTGAAGGGTGCTATTTAAGTTCTAATTTGTGCTGTTAAGGTAATCACTGAATTTCATCCTTCAGAAGGATTTCACAGAGGGCTTGTAAAGAAATGGCATTGCTAATCACCAGTTGTGAGGCAATATAGAAAAGGTATAATTTTAATATTTAATATTCAGACCAATCTGGCT
>NW_008369187.1:0-206 GCF_000622305.1 Nannospalax galili
AAGCCTCTGCTTCCCTGTGATCCCAAACCAGTCCTGGCTCTTATAATCTTTTCACTCCCTCTTCTGCAGTGGTCCATGACTTGTTGGTGGGATACACTCTTTACAGTCTCCCATTACCCAAAACATGGCCAGTTGTGGTCCTCTTTGTTTATCAGACTCTGTTGTATAAGAAAATTTCACTGGTGAGAGTTGAGGGATTAGATTCT
>NW_008369188.1:0-206 GCF_000622305.1 Nannospalax galili
TTTAACTTTGGGAAAAAACAGTCAACTTTTTGTGGGTGTTTTGCTGATCAATTCAGGGTTTGGCATCTAGAGCTCTGGTATATGGCTGGATGGTCACAGAGTCCCGGATGTATACTGGTGGGAAGCCAGTCTACTGGTCTACTGGTGGGAAGTCTACCTCCTGCCCACAGTGGGCCTTTCCCAGAAGTGTGGCATCTGGAGCTGGT
>NW_008369189.1:0-206 GCF_000622305.1 Nannospalax galili
AAGAGCACTGGCTGCTCTTGCAGAGGACCTGGGTTTGACTTCTAGCACCCACATGGAGGCTAACAAATGTCTCAACTCCAGTTCCAGGGGATCCCATGTCCTCTTCTGACCTCCACGGGCATTGGACAACAGGGGTGCCTTTACACACATGCAAGTAATACACTCATACATATAAAATAAAAATAACAAGATATTTAAAAAAAAAA
>NW_008369190.1:0-206 GCF_000622305.1 Nannospalax galili
CTTGAATATTTAAAAAACTAGCAGCAATCGATAATTCTAGGTCTAGATGGTATTGGTGCCTCACATTTCAAACTGGGAGTCATGTTTTAAAAAGAAACTGCTTTCCCTTCAGAGTTATCCTCCAATCTCTCTAAGGTCAGAGAGTTTGGAGAAAAGAGGCAAAACAGGGAGACTGAGTCCTTGAGGGCCTGTCAGAGCCCTACCCA
>NW_008369191.1:0-206 GCF_000622305.1 Nannospalax galili
TGAGCCCCCAAATCTAAAGTAGTCCCCACTAAGCTGTGGTGACATCCAACATTCCCAGCCTGCACTTCATCAAATGCACATGGATTAGGTCTGGTATCTCAGCAAAACCAAACACAAGCTAAGAATTCAAAGTTCAGACTGGCACTTCTTCTTCCCAGTGACCGTTTAGAACCTGTTAATGTGTCACTTCTTAGATGATCACTTCT
>NW_008369192.1:0-206 GCF_000622305.1 Nannospalax galili
CCAAAAAGGGAGATATACAGTTATTATTTCTATGACTGACAAAATAGTGCAGTTTCAAATTCTTTCCTTCACTCCACTTCAACCTCTCATTTCTGTCTAGCTCTCTCCTTCTGTCTCTCTCACACACATTTCTCTTAATCAACCAATGTGAAATGTGACTTAATACGTTTTAATCAATTATGCCCAATACTTAAGACTGACCCTAT
>NW_008369193.1:0-206 GCF_000622305.1 Nannospalax galili
TATGTATATTATATGTTTTTCCTATGAAAGCTGATGCCATTCCATATTTGATAGTTAAATTGAGTGGTCTTTATGATTTTGGGAGATCAAATCACAGAGGATGATGTGCAAGCATCGTATCACTGAGCAAAACCCTTTGGTTCATTGTTTCGTTTGGGTTTTTTTCTTTTCTTTGAGATAAGGACTGGTTATGCCACTGAGACTAG
>NW_008369194.1:0-206 GCF_000622305.1 Nannospalax galili
CCAAAGTTCCAAACACTTCCACAGTCCTCCAACATCAGGTCTGTCACAGCAATGCCCTACTCTCTGGTCCAAATTTCTGTTCTAGTTTGTTTCTTCATTGCCATTACAAAACACTCTGACTAATACCAAGTTGGGAAGAAAAGGGTTTATTTGTCTTACATCTCCCAGGTCACAGGAAGATGTAAGGAAGCCCAAGGTAGGAACTC
>NW_008369195.1:0-206 GCF_000622305.1 Nannospalax galili
GTTCTGCTTTGGGCCAGACACTGGAGAAATGTCAGGGCTTTATGGTCACCACCCTCCAAATTCAAGTAATTGGGCAGAGTGGCCTTTGTGTGCTGGAAGAGACCAGCTCAAAGTTTGAGCCAGTGGCCTCTCCTGCCCCTCCATCAGCACACATGTCCACTGTGTCTCCACCAGGGTTGGCTGAGGCCCCTTATGCAAGGTGAACC
>NW_008369196.1:0-206 GCF_000622305.1 Nannospalax galili
TGCAATAGAGTATATTAAATTGGGATGGGGCAATAAAGGAGTGTGTATAGGGGAGGGGATCTAAATATCATCAGATTATACTGTATGAAAAATCACAAAAATTCAATAAAAAATTTTAATGTGCTTTATCTTATCTGCTAAAAATGATTATTTTTTTGTGACATGACTATACAGTATGGCTTTTCTTTTAGTGTAAAGCTTACATA
>NW_008369197.1:0-206 GCF_000622305.1 Nannospalax galili
ACACTCCAAAATGATGAATGAGTCAAAAGCGAAATTAAGAAAGAAATGAAAGTATTCTTGTAACTAAATGAAAAGGACAGTACAACACAAAATAACCTTGGGAGATGCTGAAAGCGGTCCTTAGATGGAAGTTTACAGCTCTAAGTGCCTACATGAAAAAAATCGGAAAGAACACAAATAAATGACTTAACATTGCAACTCAAGAC
>NW_008369198.1:0-206 GCF_000622305.1 Nannospalax galili
GGAATCAAAGACAATCAGGACTATTTGTATGATATTTTAAATTGAGAATCTCGGGTTTCTGGTCAGTTGGGGCAGAAGAATTAGCTTTGATTAACAAGAGACCAGAACCACTGAGGTGAATGCTTTGCTTTACTGGGACAATTTATGCTTTTCAGCTGGGGCTGAAAAATAAGCTGTGACCAAGAAGAGACCAGCATCATTGAGGT
>NW_008369199.1:0-206 GCF_000622305.1 Nannospalax galili
AAGTGCCTTTTACCCTACTTATGAAAGATACCTAGAAGGGAGAAGCAACTTGAATTCCAAGAAAGGGCCTGACCACATGCCACAGGGCATTGTAATCTAGGCCACTTATCTAAACCTGCTTCGCTTACCCAAGCCTGTGTCCGCACAATGACCAAAGTTGATTGGTAAATTCAAAGTTTGCTATGTTCAAATTTTGCTGTGTTGTA
>NW_008369200.1:0-206 GCF_000622305.1 Nannospalax galili
ACACAGCCATTCACTTTATGTTTCAAACGCACCATTTATGTCTTGACCTCACGCAACTCTCCCTCCCCACCCCCAGATTCATTTGAACCCTCCTGGAACCAGGAAGATGACATTTAGGTGGGAAGCATTCGAGTGGACCTCCTATTCAGTGTGATTTGCAGTGGCAAGGCTGTTGCTGAGAAAGAGTCCTGGATTAGCTTTCTCCT
>NW_008369201.1:0-206 GCF_000622305.1 Nannospalax galili
GGTCCTCACCTTGAACATGTGAAGCAGAAGCACCTAGCCCACCACACACAGTTAGTGGGCATTAAAGACAAGCAGGTAGTCTCATACATGGAGGGCAGCAGAACCCAGTGCTGCAGCACATAGGTACTCAGCGCAGGAAGTCCTTGCTGTCAGCAGCTCCAGAGTTGACTATCTCAGCCACCCTGTCCAAACCCCTCCAGGAGCAG
>NW_008369202.1:0-206 GCF_000622305.1 Nannospalax galili
CTCCTTCATATCTCCTATTCACCAGTCAAGGACTTTCTTTTCCCCATAGAGATTAGACATATGCAATTTGGGAATCTTTTAGATACGCCCACTGAAAGGGTACCCCAATTGCCTCAGTATGCGTCCCTGCTCAGCATGGAAGAAGCCAGAGCAGCCTGTTTCCTGATTCCCTATCTGCAAATGGATTAACATCCTCAGACATGGTG
>NW_008369203.1:0-206 GCF_000622305.1 Nannospalax galili
TTTCTCTTGCAGCAAACCCGGGTTCAATTTCCAGCACCCACATGGCAACTAGCAACCACCCATAACTCCAATTACAGGGGATTCGATGCCCTCTTCTGACTTGTGGGCATTGCACAGCACAGGTATGCATACCTACTTGCAGCAACACACTTATATACATAAAATAAAAAAATAAATAAAATAGTTTTGTTTTTTTTTTAAAAAAA
>NW_008369204.1:0-206 GCF_000622305.1 Nannospalax galili
GAATGGATTATGTCTTAGGACAAATTTAGATTTGCCTGAGTCCTGGGCATCGTGGCTCAAGGCTTTATTCCTAGCACATGCAAGACAGGTGTATGTTTATGAATTCAAGGTCATATTTATCTATATAATAAAGTCCAGGCCAGCACAGGCTATACAGGGAGACAATGTCTTTTAAAAATTAAATTATTCTCTGCCTCCTCTTTAAT
>NW_008369205.1:0-206 GCF_000622305.1 Nannospalax galili
TGAAGGACTTAGACTGAGGTCATTTGCTCCCATGTCCCATACTCTCACAAGGCACGTGGCCAGGGGCTCTCTGCTTGTTTGTAAATTTTTCCTGGGTTTAACACTTCCAGCATGGAATATTTCCTAGCTATACTACGGTTAGCTCTTTTTTCCTGTTTACTGTTATCTGTCTTTTCCTCTGAGTCCTTGGACCTTACACAAGTCAA
>NW_008369206.1:0-206 GCF_000622305.1 Nannospalax galili
TAAGAGGCAGATTAAAAAGAAAGAAAGAAAAAAGCCTGTTGGTGGGGGAGAGGATCTCCAGTGCTTCCCAAATTCCAAAGCTTCTATGATAAAATTGCAAATTTCACTGAGAGAAATTAAAGACTTACATAAAATGAAAGTGTGTACCATGTCTGTGGATTCACTGGTGATGATATGGTCAAGAGACTGTTAGCCTTAGATGTGAC
>NW_008369207.1:0-206 GCF_000622305.1 Nannospalax galili
GGCCTAGGGTGAGGTTGGAGGCTTCCCTAACTAAAAGGGCAGTGGCTGTGACGGCTCTTAAGCAACTAAGCCATCCAGAAGCTACAGGATTCAGGCACTTGGACAAGTAGGGTACTGGTCTTCTAAAGGGTCCTAGGGTCTGAGTGAGAACTTAGCTATCCCCTTTCATGCACAAAGAGCAGATAGGGCTTGGTGACATCAGGTAA
>NW_008369208.1:0-206 GCF_000622305.1 Nannospalax galili
TTCAGGAAGAAAGTGAAGAAAAATGGACTCCAAGTCCCTGACTTGAACAGAACTCAGTACTGCCCCGTAGTCCTGGAGCCCAGGGGAGGAGCTATACGCTAGCCTCACTCCAGGATCCTGGTAGTGCCTAAGTTTGAGGCACACTGCATGGAGGTCCAAGGGCAATGTCAGGTGTCCTCCTCAATAACTCTCCACCTTACTTTTTG
>NW_008369209.1:0-206 GCF_000622305.1 Nannospalax galili
TCCACCTGCTTCTGCCTCTCCGAGTTCTGGGATTAAAGGCATATACTACCTCACCTGGCCACATTCAGGATATCTTGAAATCTGTTTTCAAATTCTTGAATCAACTCTAAAAGCAAGGCTACGTACTTTCTTGGTGTTCACAGGACTGTATTCAGTATGTTGAGCACATAAATTTTTTTGCCTTAATTTGAGCTTCCTATAATTCA
>NW_008369210.1:0-206 GCF_000622305.1 Nannospalax galili
TGATTTAATGTCTTTTTGATGCAAAGTTTTTACACTGTTTTAGTACATATACAATTTATGCATTTCTGAGCTAAGGCTTTAGCTCAGTGGTAGTATGTGCTTGACATGTACAAGGTTTAGTCCCCAGTACTACAAACAATAACAAAAGCATACACATTTCTTATCCATTGCTATCATGAAGATACTGCCTTCTCTTTTCTCTTTAA
>NW_008369211.1:0-206 GCF_000622305.1 Nannospalax galili
TTAATGTACCCAATTATTTATTTATTTATTTTTGTTTATTTATTTAGATTTATTTTTGTTTGTTTTCTAAAGGCTTATTGATTCAGATTCGTACCTCTCAAGTGTTCCTGGGTGTGAGTGCCCTGGAGTCTGGCCAATCATCCAGAAGTCACTTAAGTAAGAAAAACTGACTCCCCTTCTCCCTGCATCCATCAATTTCAATAGAT
>NW_008369212.1:0-206 GCF_000622305.1 Nannospalax galili
TTTAATTTACTCACAGAGATAGAAATGGAAGGTGAACTTCCAAATTCCTTCCATGAGGACCTTTTCACTCATACCAAAGGCAGGTGAAGATACAACCAGAAAAGAAAACTATGGACCCATAACCTTATTGAACACAAGTGCAAAAATTCTCAACTAGATGCTTGAACACCGCAAACAGATTGACATAAAAAATCATTCACCATGAT
>NW_008369213.1:0-206 GCF_000622305.1 Nannospalax galili
CAACTGACTTGTTATAGAAACTGGCTGGAAATGTACATTAACTGGAGAAAGCACAAGAGAGCAGTAAGGAAAAATAGATATATAAATAATGCTTGCTTCTCCTTTGGATTTAGCTTAGATAGATATAATTACCCAGTTTAAGCCTAGATATACACAAACATAGATACACAGAAAGTAAGACATACATTTTGACTCATACTTAGACA
>NW_008369214.1:0-206 GCF_000622305.1 Nannospalax galili
TGAAGAATTTTTCTCAAGTGCTTGATTTAATTTCATGCTTTTTTGTTGAACCTAGTCTAAGAACAATAAGTTATCTTAAGTATACTACTTGCACAAACGTGTATATTATATATATATATGTGTGTGTGTGTGTATATATAAATTGATTACATCAGAGTATTAGAGTAAGTTTATATCTGCTCTATAGTCTCAGAATGCAGAAGGAT
>NW_008369215.1:0-206 GCF_000622305.1 Nannospalax galili
TGTTCTACAGTTCTACTCCTAGAGCTGATACTTTCAACAATGTACCAGGATTTAAAATTGACCCCCACCAAAAAATATCAGTACTCTTCCTATATAACAACATCAACCCCCAGGAAGAAAGAAATAAGGGGAAAATCCCATTCACAATAACCTCTAAAAAACGTAAAATATCTTGCACTAAATCGAGCAAGGAAGTGAAGGTCTTG
>NW_008369216.1:0-206 GCF_000622305.1 Nannospalax galili
TTGTGATGCCACACTGGAGCAATTTAATGGCATATGGGGCCATAGTCTTGGTGCATTGGAGCATTGTAATGTCACATTGGAGCATTTTGATGTCGCTTTGAGCATGGTGACACTTCGGAGAATTGTGGTATCACTTTGGATCATTTTGATAGCAGATGAAATTTGTAAAACCAAACTGGAATATTGTGCTGACATATTCGTGCATT
>NW_008369217.1:0-206 GCF_000622305.1 Nannospalax galili
TTTTTTTCATAAATTTACACTAATTTTATGTGTAAAAGGTTTTGCCTTTACATAAGTGTACCCATGCATGCAATGTCCATGGAGGCCAAAAAAGAACATCAAATCAACTTGAACTGAAGTTAAGAATGGTTTGTAGTGACCATGTGGGTGCTAGCAACTAATCCCAGGTACTCAGGAAACAGTCAGTGCTCTTTACCATGCATCTG
>NW_008369218.1:0-206 GCF_000622305.1 Nannospalax galili
CACGTCAGATTTTGCAGGTAACACGACCATCTGCATGTCAGAGCGAGCAGTTACACGACCCACATCTCCTCAGAAGGTGCAGGTGACACGACCATCTTTATGGCATACAGGGAAGGTGACATGACCATGTGCACGACTAAGGCGGCAGGTTATAAGACCATGTCCACGTCAGAGAGGGCAGGTGACATGACCTTGTGCACAAAAAA
>NW_008369219.1:0-206 GCF_000622305.1 Nannospalax galili
TCTAGCCTAGCCCTATCACTAAACCTAGGTCTATACCTAGCCCTACCCATAACCTTAATCCTAGCAATAATCAGCCCTAAACCCAGTCCTAATTGTAGCTCAACACTAACTCTAATCCTAAACGTAAACCTAACCCCAGCCCTAGCTTTAGCCCAAACAGCCCTAACTGTAGTACCAAACTGAACCCTAAGCCTAAACCCTAACTC
>NW_008369220.1:0-206 GCF_000622305.1 Nannospalax galili
TGAACATCCTCAACATGTGATCCTCTGACCAAGACAAGATCACTTCTGCCATATAGAAATCATTCTGTATTTTGTTCATGAGACATTGTGTCTTGTATTAATCAAGCAAGCAAGCAAGCAAACAAACAAACAAAAAACCAAGAAAGTTTGTATCGGACCCTCTATACATACCACTTGGCCTGGGCACACAGGTGATCTGAAGCAAC
>NW_008369221.1:0-206 GCF_000622305.1 Nannospalax galili
TGTGCCATTAAAATGCTCCAAAGTCTCAACACTAACGCAATGTGTGACATTAGAGTGCTCCAATATATCATGACAATCTTACAATTTGACTGCACAATGTTCCAATGTGACATCACAGTGCTCCAAGGTGCTAACACTATCGCCCCATGTGCCATTATATCACTTCAATATCCCATCACAATGTTACAATATGACTTCACAACATT
>NW_008369222.1:0-206 GCF_000622305.1 Nannospalax galili
CTGTGATGGATCATGACCTGGAAGTTGTAAACTAAAATGAACCCTTTCCTCGCCAAGTTGCTTTGGTCCGTGTCTTATGACAGCAATAAAAAGTGATCTAGAACAAATAGTAAACAAGATCCTTAAGAGACTAGAGTCACAGGTGGGGCTAGATTAGCAGCTTTTTAAAATATGCTGGCAGCAAGAGATAGGGGTCTTGATTTACA
>NW_008369223.1:0-206 GCF_000622305.1 Nannospalax galili
GATAGAAGAAGAGCTTCAGAAATCACAAAAGCTGTGACCAAAATGCCAAAAATACTGAGTAAAAGATGAATGACTCACCAAACAGAAGAAAGCTAAGAGGAACTCAACTTTGGCTGAAAGTCAGGGCTGACAGTCCTACCCTGCACATAGCCCACAGCCTTCACAAGCTTGTGGGTATTGGTGAGACAACGGTTCCTCCAGAGATG
>NW_008369224.1:0-206 GCF_000622305.1 Nannospalax galili
TAATCAAAGTAACACTTGGCCAAGTATATATTACAATCATGAACATATATACATCTAACTCTGGAGCACCCAATTTCAGAAAAACAGTACTCCAGGGCTATGAAACAGAGATTAACCCCAACTCAGTAATAAGAGATAACTTTAATACCTCACTGTCTTCAATAGACTGGTCAATTGGACAAAGTGGAAACAGAGAAACATCTAAA
>NW_008369225.1:0-206 GCF_000622305.1 Nannospalax galili
GATAGAGACAACGACCATGTGTGAGGAGCAGGTGGAAAAGGCCTTTCTTCGCTGTTGAGCTGAAGGGAATTTGAGAATGGTTTTGATGATGAGTGTATAGGAGAGGACCACCAAGATCAAGGTGATGATAAGGGTCATCACAGCTAAGGCAAAAGCCATCAATTCTATGAGTCGTGTGTCTGTGCAAGACAGTGCCAACACTGAAG
>NW_008369226.1:0-206 GCF_000622305.1 Nannospalax galili
ACTCTCCATTCTTCTTCTAATTGTAAGCATAGGATATAGGCTGCATCCAGTTCAGTCACATCAGGAGGTCTTCTCCCAGAGAAATAGATTTGAGCCTTCATTTTGTTTAGCAGATCCCTACCCAATAAGGGATATGGGCACTCTGGGACCACGATAAAGGAGTGTGAAACTGTCTTCTTATCTAAGTTTACTTCCCTTTTGGTAGT
>NW_008369227.1:0-206 GCF_000622305.1 Nannospalax galili
AAAGTCAAAATTTTATCTGGCTAAAGAATCATAACAGTTTTATTTTGACTAGCCATCTCTTCCAGCACACCAAGCTGCAATCCCTTGGTGTTTTTAATTCTAGGAATTTGAGAGAAATTTCCACCATGAATTGGGGCTCCTGACAGTCCTGGAAGCCAGTGGGTCTGTGAGGACCCTTTTGGAACTTTTCCAGCATCAAATCTGGG
>NW_008369228.1:0-206 GCF_000622305.1 Nannospalax galili
AGAGGAAATGAGTTGACCCTTAGGGCTGGCATGGCACTTCTTCATATTTAAGTCAAAGAAGGGGAGATGTTAGGGACCTCTCTTATGTAAAGTAGAAGTCTCTTTACATCCGGACAGCTCACGAAGGTCGGAGCTATGTGCTGAGACTCCTTTCTTAGCAGGGTGCCTTCCTAGCATTCTTCCTGACTCTCCTTTTGAAGTGCCCG
>NW_008369229.1:0-206 GCF_000622305.1 Nannospalax galili
CTCTTGATGGACATCTATGTTGGTTCTATGCCCTAGTGATTGTCAATAACATAGCAATATGTGCATATAGATATGAATATGAGCAAGTATCTCTGACGCAGGACTTATATTTCCTTGTATGTAATCCCAAGGAGAGTAGACTTGAGTCAAGCGGAAGTCCAATATTCAGTTTTCTGAGAAATTTCCATACCCATTTTCATAATGGC
>NW_008369230.1:0-206 GCF_000622305.1 Nannospalax galili
CATTACAGCTTTAACATACTCAATAAGAGTTTCCAGAGCAAAGATACATCTTTCAAAAGTGGCTATAAAATTTTTAAAATACTGTTGAATTAATACAGTTACACAATATTGAACTCAGTATAAACCCAGTAAGACATAAAATTGAATGGCTTTTCAACCTTTAAAAAAGATCTCCATTTCATTTTAAAACATACTGTTTCTTACAG
>NW_008369231.1:0-206 GCF_000622305.1 Nannospalax galili
CAATAAAACATTGTGAAGTCATATTGTAATATTGTGATGGCACATTACAGCGTTGGGGTGTCACAATGGAACGTTGAGTAGTCATGTTGAACATTGTGATGACTCATTCCAGCAATATAATGGCACAAGGGGCGATAGTGTTTTCACATTGGAGTACTGTGATGTCTCATTGGGGTATTGTGAGGGGACACTGTGCACCGTGTTTG
>NW_008369232.1:0-206 GCF_000622305.1 Nannospalax galili
TTGTCTTAAGAACACACAGACTGTCAAAAGCTGACTATCCATAGAAATGTGGATCTTAAAAGTGCTGGTGATAAATAAAGGGCTCCCAAGAAAATGAGGACTGTGTTATTAGAAATGAGCAAAGCAGGTCTGTGTTGCAGAATAGTAACAAGCTGAGCTGAACTGTGTTCAACAGGTATGTGTCAAGTCGAACTTGGATGTGTATC
>NW_008369233.1:0-206 GCF_000622305.1 Nannospalax galili
TTTTCTGATCCTATCTATTTGGTGTTCTATGTGCTTCCTGTATTTGCATGGCGATGTCTTTCCTTAATTTCAGGAAATTGTCTTCTACAAACTTGTTTAAAATCTGTTCAACACCAGATCACCAGATTTGCTGAATTCCTTGATCACATTTATGATTGTTCTTTTAAATTCGGTGTCCTGGGTTATCTCTAGGAGGTTCTCCTTGT
>NW_008369234.1:0-206 GCF_000622305.1 Nannospalax galili
ACATCCCTTGAACTGATGTGTGGTGTATGTAGAGGTGAAAAGGTGGGTTTGATTAAAGAGTGGAAGGGAGGTTTATCACTTGATCGGTTCTGGGGGAACAGGGCTTAGAAGAGGTCTATGTGGGTGTGTCTAAGAGCTTTAAAACAGCTGTCAGGTTCCCAGGTCTCAGCCTTCCTGGTCTGAGTACTCCTCCTGGGAAGCCTGTT
>NW_008369235.1:0-206 GCF_000622305.1 Nannospalax galili
GTCTGTCTGTTTCCCTCCCTCCCTCTCTCTCCCTCCCTCCCTCCCTCCCTCTCCCTCTCTCCTTCCCTCCCTCCCCTCAGTTGTTCTTTTCGTTTTCCTAAGAAACTCACAACGACCTCAGACCCAGATGTAGAGATGACTTCCCAGCAGCTGGTGGTGGTGCACAGGAGCCCTGACGTGGCCACATGTACCTGAAAGGAGCACAG
>NW_008369236.1:0-206 GCF_000622305.1 Nannospalax galili
GCTTCTCATATTGCACTAAAAGAAGATTTCCAAAGCCAAATCTAAGACTTCTCTGCAATAACACTGACTATGTTGTTGGGTCTGAAGATTGAAGACACATTAAATCTCTTCAAATTGCAACTGGCAGTGCCTAGAAGGCCATGTGGGAAGACTGCGCCCTGTCCTTTGCCAGTTATGCCTCCTGCTTTCCCCATGAACTCTGGCAT
>NW_008369237.1:0-206 GCF_000622305.1 Nannospalax galili
GTTCATTTTTCCTGTAGTATGTTGGGTTACTGTCTGGAAGAGCCTTTGTCTTTTAATTGGGGAGTTCAGACCATTGATATTTAAATTTATTATTGAAAGATGTATATTGGTTATTGTCATTTTAATTTCTATTTGCATTCTTGTTTTAATTTTGGTTCCACAGTTATGCTGTCACTTAGTTTCTTTTTATTGTCCCTTGGGTATAG
>NW_008369238.1:0-206 GCF_000622305.1 Nannospalax galili
AGAGAGAGAGAGAGAGAGAAAATAAACCACCTGAGCCTTACAGCCATCCTGAATCATGGCTTTGAGAGTGTTTCTAGGCTATGGTTAAGGAGGGAAAACCAAGCAGATCCCAGTTAACTCCCAGTGTTGAAGACATGTAGAGCTGAAAGTCCAAGGAAGGAAACCAAAGCCTGTGAATTCACAGGACTGAATAGCAGATCCAGCCA
>NW_008369239.1:0-206 GCF_000622305.1 Nannospalax galili
GGGAAGTGACATGACCACGTGCACGTTACAGTTGGCAGGTGACAGGACCACATGCATGTCAGAGAGCGGAGCTGACATGGCCGTTTGCACGTCAGGGTGGCACTTGACAAGACCATTTTATGG
This sequence comes from Nannospalax galili, assembly GCF_000622305.1. Classification (NCBI taxonomy): domain Eukaryota; kingdom Metazoa; phylum Chordata; class Mammalia; order Rodentia; family Spalacidae; genus Nannospalax; species Nannospalax galili. The sequence goes on from NW_008369239.1 coordinate 124, forward strand.
CAGAGAGGACAGGTGACATGACCATTTGCACAACAGAGGTGCCAGGTGACACGTCCATCTGCATGTCAGAGGGGGCAGGAGAC
>NW_008369240.1:0-206 GCF_000622305.1 Nannospalax galili
AAACTTAATTACCATGATCTGGGTGTGGTGGCACACACCTGTAATCCCAGCCCTCTGGTGGGGGACAGAGTCAGGTGGATCTCAGTGATTTTAATGCTAGCCTAATCTACATAGTGAGTTTCAGACCAACCATTGCTACATAGTAAAACCCTGTATCAAGAAACAAATAAACACAAAAAATCTTAGTTACCTGATGTTGATTACAT
>NW_008369241.1:0-206 GCF_000622305.1 Nannospalax galili
TGCACGACATTTAGAATGCACGTTTGAGTCTCAGGCAAGGGTTGGGGGGTGGGGCTTTATCCCTCCCAGACTCTGCTCTCAGCAAACACAAACAATGCATGGCAATATTTACCAACATAATTTATATTACACATATAGTTTAAAAATATTTCCTTGGGGCTGGAGAGATGGCTCAGTGGTTAAGAACATTTGCTGTTCTTCCAGAG
>NW_008369242.1:0-206 GCF_000622305.1 Nannospalax galili
AGGCTTAGAGCTAGGGTCATGTATATGGTTAGGTTTATGTTAGGGCTAGAGCTGGATTAGTTTTAGAGTTAGGTCTAGGGTTAGGGTTGGGCTTTGGTTGATTTTAGGATTAGGATAAGGTTAGGATTTGGACTATGGTTAGGATTATGGTAAGGATTGGTTGTAGGGTTAGGTTCACGTTTAGAATTAGGGTTAGGTTAGAGTTA
>NW_008369243.1:0-206 GCF_000622305.1 Nannospalax galili
GGGGGGGAAGAACAACACTGCAGCCTGGTGCCAGCCAGAGGGGGATCTTCTCTCCAAAAGAGAGATTTCTCACAGTTCTAATAGCTGTGGAACCACCTATTGGGATGAGACAGAAGTCCAGACAAAGATGGGCCAAGGGTGAGTGAGCCCACACCTTGACTGGGACGGCCTAATCATGCCTCTTGTCTTCTGTTTAAACCTCACCT
>NW_008369244.1:0-206 GCF_000622305.1 Nannospalax galili
GGAAGGAGAGGCAGGGAGTGTCAGCCATACTTCCCAACCAACCAGTCTTCCCTATTGTACTGGGGAAGGGCTGCGGGTTTATAAGCTGAGGAAGCTCCGGGGACGGTGACTCACTATTTTGTGGGGCTTCGTGGAGGTCACGATCCACGCCTGGTTGGAGACTTTTCAGTGCGGCCTTAGGAGGGGAGCACCCACACTCCTGTGAG
>NW_008369245.1:0-206 GCF_000622305.1 Nannospalax galili
TGTGCTAATTGACTTGTCTGAATCCCAATTTCTTAAGTCCTTACAGGCCTTACAGATTGCACAAGACAACATTTTCCCCTAGCTGAGGCACATCTACAAACTTCCACCGGCCTAACTGCATGGATTCAAGCCAGGAGACCTTGTTTGCGTGAGATGGCACCACAAGGAGCCCCTTGGACCTCAATGGAAGGGGCCACACATTGTGA
>NW_008369246.1:0-206 GCF_000622305.1 Nannospalax galili
GAAAGGAGCCAGGGGCTCCTCCCAAGGCCCTGTAACCCCTGAAGAACAGCTTCTCAATCGACTTTAAGAGTAAAAATAAATTGGTTTATTTGGACCAATTGTAGGGTTTTAAACTCCCAAAAGGAAAGTATAGCCAAAGATTAAAGGGCTAATATAAATTTTTAAGAGTCTATATGTATAGCTAAAGGCTATGTAACAAGAAAGAA
>NW_008369247.1:0-206 GCF_000622305.1 Nannospalax galili
CTTCTGCAAGAACAACCAGTGTTCTTAACCATTGAGCCATCTCTCCAGCACCCTCCCCTCTCTTTCAAATCTTCAAAAACCTCTATTACTTCCTGGAGGCATTTACCTGAAACTACACTGTTCTAGGCAGTATGCTGAGCTCTGAATCACTGAAGGCCTCTTCTGCCTGTTACAGTATGCTATATTCACTAGCTATCTTTTTTTTT
>NW_008369248.1:0-206 GCF_000622305.1 Nannospalax galili
CTCTTCTTCCCAAAAGGTAAAACCTTGCTTCCCAAAAAGCAAAATAAGCCAGCACTTCATCTTAACCCTCAGGAGGCTGAGGCAGGAGGATTATAAGCTACACAGTGATAACATGCTTTAAAACAAACATAGTGAGAACCAGGGCTCAGTGGTGTTTGCTTGGCATGTACAAGGCCCTGGGCCCAAGCCCACTGTCTCTACTTACA
>NW_008369249.1:0-206 GCF_000622305.1 Nannospalax galili
ACAGTTCCGTAGTCTATGCTATAGTGAAGGGAACTCTATGATAAATTCTGGCTTCAGTGAAATACCCTCTTTATGTTCTGCATAAATCTCTTTTTGCTAAATTTGACCTAGGAGATCTCAGTCTTCTCCCTAGAGAACATTTATTAAAAACAGAGATTTGAGCCGGGCGTGGTGGCACACGCCTTTAATCCCAGCACTCGGGAGGC
>NW_008369250.1:0-206 GCF_000622305.1 Nannospalax galili
GAATGGTTTGTTTCATTTTGGGTGGTTCTTCCCCTGATTTGGGGTACTTTTTTCATACATGTGCCCTGATTAATGTGAATTGGAGACTTCCAGGGGACGTTTTGCATCATGCTGAAGCATTTTCTTTGTGGCCTGCTCTCCTTTGAAGTACTCTTTCTTGTAGCTTCAATTTGCTGTGGACTCCTACCAGCATGTCAATTAAGGGA
>NW_008369251.1:0-206 GCF_000622305.1 Nannospalax galili
CACCTTCACAGCTTCATGCAATGGCCTATCAGGGCCTTCTCTAGTCAAGGGAATCCCTGCTTCATGCTGCTTGGCCTCTGAGGCTCTCTGGAACCTCAGAGGAAAAATTGACGACCCCTTCACTCTTTCATCTTTCATGCCTTTAAAGCCAGCAACAGGTGAACGACACTGCCAAGTTTGACTGCAAGTTTGGGGTGGACTCCAGC
>NW_008369252.1:0-206 GCF_000622305.1 Nannospalax galili
CCCTCTGACGTGCTGAAGATCCTGTCACTTGCCCCCTCAGATGTGCAGATGGTCGTGTCACCTGCCCTATCTGACGTGCTGATGGTCGTGTTACCTGTCCGCTCTGACGTGCAGATGGTCGATTCAGCTGCCTCCACTGACGTGCACATGCTCGTGTCACCTGCTCACATTCTCGTACAGATCGTCGTGTCACCTGCCCCCTCTGA
>NW_008369253.1:0-206 GCF_000622305.1 Nannospalax galili
TCAGAGGGGCAGGTGACAGGACCATCTTTACGGCAGAGGATGCAGGTCACACGATCATCTGCACATCAGAGGGGTCATGTGACACGACCATCTGTACATCAGAGTGGTCATTTGACACGACCATCTGTACATCAGAGTGGTCATTTGAAACAACCATGTGCACCTCAGAGGGGGCAGGTGACACGAACATGTGCACATCAGAGGGG
>NW_008369254.1:0-206 GCF_000622305.1 Nannospalax galili
ACTTCGCAGTGTTTCATTGTTATATCACAATGATCCTTGGTGCCATTACCGGGTTACAGTATGACTGCAAAATGTACCAATGTGCAATTACCATGCTCTAATCTGACATCCTAATGTTTTAATGTGCCAACACCATAGTTCCATGTGCATGTATGTTGCTCCAATATACCAACAATGTTACAATATGACTTCTGAATATTCCCTTG
>NW_008369255.1:0-206 GCF_000622305.1 Nannospalax galili
TTTTTTTTTCATTGAACTTCTTCCTTTGCTTGTTATGGAATGAATTCCTTTTGTCTCTAAGGACAGCAGCAGACTATGTTGTCTATGGGTGGGAGGCTATGCAGACTCTGTGTGGTTAGGTTGTCTGACTCTCTGTTTGTGATCTAGGCTCCCTCAAGAGATCCAGAACACATCTTCCGGGAAGGTCCAGTTGAAATAGGTCTCCC
>NW_008369256.1:0-206 GCF_000622305.1 Nannospalax galili
CGAACTCACAGAGATCCACCTGCCTTTGCCTCCAAGTGCTGGGATTAAAGGCGTGTGCCACCACACCCAGCTTGAATGAATTTTTAAAGCCAGTGACAGAAGGTGTAGGTCCTACCCTAAGCTTACATCACTGAGGAATTTCAGACCCAAACAGGCCTGTGGGTGGAAACCAACCAAACTTCTTTTTTTTTTTTTAAGTTCTTTTT
>NW_008369257.1:0-206 GCF_000622305.1 Nannospalax galili
ACATGAGCAAGCCTCCACTGGCCTGGAAGCCTCCACCTCATATGTTCATGAGCTAGCTCTGGCTCTTAGAATCTTTCCACCTCCTCTTCTGCAATGGTCCCAGAGCCGGGAGTGGGTGAGGTTCCATATAGGAGTCCTATCCTATGCTCTATAGACCCTCATTCTCCAAATCATGGCCAGTTGAGGTTTTCTGTGTGTAAGGCATT
>NW_008369258.1:0-206 GCF_000622305.1 Nannospalax galili
TTCTAATGTTGAAGAATGCCAACTTAGGGAGAACTAATGGACTGAGGTTGCAAGAAAGAGAACATACAGTACTTAGTGACTGTCTACGCAGTTCACTGAATTGTCTACTCTGAGAAAAAATGCCCTCCCTCTTGGCGTTCTGGTAGAGTTTCAATAGAGCCAAATTTGCTTCTTATCCAGGGCAACTCTTTCCTGGAGATTTTAGT
>NW_008369259.1:0-206 GCF_000622305.1 Nannospalax galili
TTTTCCTCAAGATATTTGATTTTATAGCCTTTAAAAATTTAATATTTTTGAGCAGTTTGGCCATTCATATGCACAGTTCAAAAACCAAAAAAGTGGAAAATTCCAGTCCTTTCTTCCTCTGTCTCACATAACATACCATAAAGGGAGTTGGTCAGGCATCAGGGTCACCTCACAGGGGACATAATTCTCATTGTAAATGCGCTGTC
>NW_008369260.1:0-206 GCF_000622305.1 Nannospalax galili
AATTGATATAAGGATTCAGGGTATCTTGCATAAAAGATAAAATACAAAATGCAACTGCTGGGTCAGTGAGATGGCCTAGCAGACAAAGGCACCTGCAGCCAAGTTCAATCCCCAGGACTCACATGGTAGAAGGAGAGGACTCCTGCCAAGCTGTCTTCTGACCCCCCACATTCATGCCATGACGTGTGCACACCCACACACATACA
>NW_008369261.1:0-206 GCF_000622305.1 Nannospalax galili
TTAGGTTAATGTATTAATAGTATTCAATTAAAGCATTTTAAAAGTAAATTGGGTATTTGTGAAGTCATAATGTACCATTAAAATGTGGTTATATATCATTTAAATGTAGTAGTAAAGTGACCAAAAATCTTTTTGTTCGTACCTTAAAATGAAAGCAGAAACATTTTCAAATATGCAAAATCTTCCTTCACACCTCCACCTCCTGT
>NW_008369262.1:0-206 GCF_000622305.1 Nannospalax galili
AAGCATAGAGAGTTATTTAGGGGCCAGGAGCCATTGAGTAATTCCCAGGAAATAAGTGGGTCCATGGTGGAGAGGCCAAGTATAAAATTAGTTGAATAGAGGGTGGGGTAGGCCAGAGAATGAAGTGATAAGGGAAGAGTATAGGCAGGGAGAGGACCAAGGCCCAGAGATCATAGGCCGTGGCAGGGGTAGGGAAGAGCAAACCA
>NW_008369263.1:0-206 GCF_000622305.1 Nannospalax galili
TACTGTCATAACCTCTTTAAAGGGCTCATGTCCAGTTACAGTCAGATTATAATGTTTGGTAGCAGAGATTCGATAGGTGAGTTCAATATGGGAAGGGATACACATTATAATCCCGATCAAACATGAGAGTGATTTGACAATGGAACTATGGATCCTCTTACTCTGAGTTTCACCAAAGGCAGATTTGACACAAGCACAATAGTTGT
>NW_008369264.1:0-206 GCF_000622305.1 Nannospalax galili
CACATATGCACATGCACACACACACGCACAGTCGGAGATTTAGCTGGCATTACATTGGATCTATGAATCGGTTTGGGGAGAATTGACATGATAATATTGTAGTCCTTGTGGTAGTTCACCCTATTTAGGATATATTTAATTTTTCGTGGCATTTTGTAGTTGTCTCTGTATAAGTCTTGCACATATTTTGTTTAATTTACTTCCAA
>NW_008369265.1:0-206 GCF_000622305.1 Nannospalax galili
TCGTGTCACCATCCCCCTCTGACTTGCAGATGGTCATGTCACGTGCCCCCTTTGCTGTAAAGATGGTCGTGTCACCTGCCACTCTGACGTGTAGATGGTCGTTTCTCCTGCGCCTTCTGACATGCAGATGGTCGTGTCACCTGCATCCTCTGACATGCACATGGTTGTGTCATCTGCCCCCTCTGATGTGAAGATGGATGTGTCAC
>NW_008369266.1:0-206 GCF_000622305.1 Nannospalax galili
ATGCCAGAGTTCATGGGGAAAGCAGGAGGCATAACTGGCAAAGGACAGGGCACATTCTTCCCACATGGCCTTCTAGGCACTGCCAGTTGCAATTTGAAGTGATTTAATGTGTCTGCAATCTTCAGACCCAACAACATAGTCAGTGTTATTGCAGGGAAGTCTTAGATTTGGCTTTGGAAATCTTCTTTTAGTGCAATATGAGAAGC
>NW_008369267.1:0-206 GCF_000622305.1 Nannospalax galili
CGAGCCAGATACGCAAGAAAGTTCCAGACCTCTGGATCAGATATGTCTGCTCACAGGATCCAGGGCGCAAATTGATACACCTCATTCCAAAATTTTAAGCTCTATTTTTGGGAGATCTTAAGCCCTCTTGATTTAAGTAGGGCTCTAAGGGAACAAATTTGAAGTTTTTTCTGGCGTGATGTTGAATTTCCCATTATAAAAGGAAG
>NW_008369268.1:0-206 GCF_000622305.1 Nannospalax galili
TAGCCTTTTGTTGGCTTCATTTATTATGCTGCTTCCTGGAGCTATGTACCACCAGGCCAGGAAATCTTCCTGTCTTATAGTCTACATTTTTTTTCATTTATTCATGCTTCATTCAAAATATAATTTTGGAAGGCCGTGTGTTAACTCCTCTGATGAATTTTCCAAAAATTTGAAAAAATTTCCCCTTTTTCTTTTTTGACTATGGT
>NW_008369269.1:0-206 GCF_000622305.1 Nannospalax galili
GGCCAACCACTGGATTCCCATGGGGACCCCTGGCTCCATCCCCCACTCCATCGGCCGCCTCAGCTTCTCCTCCTCATGGAGCTGCATAAAGTGGTGGCTGCTCAACGGGCAAAGGGGGGGTAGAGGGAGGAGATCTCGGGGAGAACTGGCGGAGTACTAGGATCCCTGCCTCTGCAACTGGAGGACTTCAATCCTTCCTGTGTGAC
>NW_008369270.1:0-206 GCF_000622305.1 Nannospalax galili
GCATTCCCCTCTGGGGGGTGCCCATAGGGGCCATTCTTTTATTGATCTCCCCCAAGTCCTGGAGGAGTCTCCAGGTCCCATTACTTTTTCTTATAACAAAAACAGGTGAGTTCCAGGGGCTAGTAGGTTTAATATGGCCAAGATCTAATTGGCCCTGAACTAACTGATAGAGTTGTTGTAGTTTGTTAGAGGGTAGAGGCCACTGC
>NW_008369271.1:0-206 GCF_000622305.1 Nannospalax galili
AGAACTTGGACAGGGGGTTAGTCCTTGAGTGCTCATGGGATTTTCCTTTGGCTTATCCTCAGTTTGCCCTGTCTCCTTGTGTCCTCAAATCTGCTTCATCAGGACTCACCCTTGACCTCCATCATCAAAGAAACTCGAGATGATGGCTTTGTTACGCCCATTTTACCTACTGGGAAACTGAGGCACAGAGGTTCAGGATTTTGTCT
>NW_008369272.1:0-206 GCF_000622305.1 Nannospalax galili
ATATTTCATTTTTGGATGTCATCGATATTTTCTCGTTTTTACCTCTTTTGACTCTAATGTATATACTAAGGATATTCATGAATACATGCATGCGAAAATGTGTCTTGCTTCCTGCAGGTATGGAACCTTAACCTCCCTGTAGAACTCCCGAGCCTTACCATGAGTCTGTTGTTCATTTTCTGAGGGCTCCCAATATGTTTTTCATG
>NW_008369273.1:0-206 GCF_000622305.1 Nannospalax galili
CCCACTTAAGGTTTCTCACAGGCACCCATATGGGGTTCGAATCTCCTGTAGAGTAGACAGAGCCAAAGCCTCGACCCATGGTTAACAATGGATCTGGGCCTCTCCATCACCCTGTAATGGTGTCCTTCCATCTTACCCGTGGTTCAGGTCTCTGCTCCTGTCGTCCCCAATGCTTCTGAAACCGGCATTCAAACTGATTTTTTTTT
>NW_008369274.1:0-206 GCF_000622305.1 Nannospalax galili
GAGTGGTTAACAAAAATGTGGTACATTTACACAATGGAATTATACTCACCTCTAAAGAAAGATGAAATAATTAACTCTGCAGGTAAATGGATGAATCTAGAAACTGTAATACTAAGCAAAGTATCAGGCTCAGAAAAACAAAACATGTATGTTCTCCCTCATTTTGGATCCTAGCACCAAATCCTTATAAGTGAGTACATACCCTG
>NW_008369275.1:0-206 GCF_000622305.1 Nannospalax galili
ACAGGACCATCTGCACGTCAGAGGGGGCAGGTGACAGGACCATCTGCACGTGAGAAGGGGTAAGTGACATGACCATGTGCACCTCAGAGGTTGCTGGTAACACGACCATTTGCATGTCAGAGGTAGAGGTGAAACGACCCATTTCTCCTCAGAGGGGGCAGGTGACACGAACATGTTCACGTCAGAGGGGGCCAGTGACACGAACA
>NW_008369276.1:0-206 GCF_000622305.1 Nannospalax galili
GAGGGAGAGAAAGAGGAGGAGGAGGATGAAGATGAGGATGAGGAGGAGAAAAGGAGGAGTAGGAAAAAATGGAGGAGGAGGAAGAGGAGATAAAGGAGGAAGGGAAGGAGGAGTGGGAAGGTGATGAAGATGAGGAGGAGGAAGAGGCTGGGCTAGAGACAAGGCGTGGGTGCCTGACCTGACCTTGCCGTGTCTCTCCCTGCAGG
>NW_008369277.1:0-206 GCF_000622305.1 Nannospalax galili
ATATTTCATTTTTGGATGTCATCGATATTTTCTCGTTTTTACCTCTTTTGAGTCTAATGTATATACTAAGGATATTCATGAATAGATGCATGTGAAAATGTGTCTTGCTTCCCGCAGGTATGGAACCTTAACCTCCCTGTAGAACTGCCGAGCCATACCATGAGTCTGTTGTTCATTTTCTGAGGGCTCCCAATATGTTTTTCATG
>NW_008369278.1:0-206 GCF_000622305.1 Nannospalax galili
TGATGGAGGATCAGAGGGTCCTGTGCAAACCCACCTCTCACACTGGCTCCTCCTGGGAGCTCAGGGATGAGAACGTTGGCCATCTGGGAGTACACAAGAGCCTCCCACTTTTTCCCAGGGATACCCATCCTGAGCGGCACCATCCAGAGCCCAGCCCTCTCCCTGTAATCCCCTGAAAATTCCTTTGCCCTTACTGCCAAAGTACC
>NW_008369279.1:0-206 GCF_000622305.1 Nannospalax galili
GCTCTTCTCTGCTCTGTCTATAAACTCATAGAGGGGTTCACCAGGCTTTTGGTTAATCCCTGCAAGGGAGGATTTGTTAGGCCCCTCGTCCAATTTTCTCCAAGTGTTTAAACCTATGACCCTGACCTGTTCTGTATATGGGGTTGGAATGCCAAACTGTTGCTCCCCTGTGGCATAACAGTCACTTGAACCAGACAACATCCCAA
>NW_008369280.1:0-206 GCF_000622305.1 Nannospalax galili
ATATTGTAACACTGTCATGGAACATTGGAGCAACATAAAGGCACATGGGAGGATAGTATTGTTACATGGGAGCATTGTGATGTCACATTGGAATGATAGGCATCCTACTGTCACATTGTGATGGCACGTTGGAGCAATATAAGGGCACGCAGGGTGATAGTTTTGGAACGTTGGAAAATTGGGATGTCACATTTGAGAACTGTGAT
>NW_008369281.1:0-206 GCF_000622305.1 Nannospalax galili
AAATATTAATGGACTGAACTCCCAAGTCAAAAGACAAAGACTAGGTGAATGAATTAAGAAACAAACCCATTTTTTTGTTGTCTGTAAGAAACCTCACTTTCAAGGACAGGCACTACCTTAAGGTAAAAGGATGGGAAACATATATATATATATATTAAGCAAATGGTACTAAGAAAAAAGCAGGTGTTGCAATTCTAATATCTGAC
>NW_008369282.1:0-206 GCF_000622305.1 Nannospalax galili
ATTTTTCTAATGTCACATTTTATTGAACATACCTTTTTATGTCCTTATACAACTTCTGTATAACTTCTTTGGTTAGATGTCAGTTCACATTTTTCCAATGGCTTTGAAAATGGGTTATTTGTTTCAATATTCTTAAACTTCCACCTCATATTTTTCACAAATGTAATTCATTAAACAAGTGTCTTAAAAACTCCTTATGTCCTTTT
>NW_008369283.1:0-206 GCF_000622305.1 Nannospalax galili
GAAACATTTTGCACCCATATTGGAGCATTGTTATGGCCTATTGAACATTGTCGTGGTACATTGGGGCATTGTGATTGCATATAGGGGCATTGCGATGACAAACTAAGGCACTATTATGGCACACTGAGCAGTGGCATGTCACATTTGAGCATTACGATGACACATTGGAGGAGAGCGATGGCACATTGAGAATTGTGATAGCACAC
>NW_008369284.1:0-206 GCF_000622305.1 Nannospalax galili
AAGGGAGTGACTCTAGATAGGTTGACTAGACTCCAGTGGATGAACTTGCACAGAGGGACATATGGAAACAAATGCTTCACTGGATAGGACTTAGGTATATGACAGAATGCATAAAATCCAGTGGGTCAGGGGTATGAGAGGCACAAATGGGGACAGGGTCTAAATTTGATTAGGATCCATTATATGAAATGTAAAAAATTCAATAA
>NW_008369285.1:0-206 GCF_000622305.1 Nannospalax galili
ATTTTTCTAATGTCACATTTTATTGAACATACCTTTTTATGTCCTTATACAGCTTCTGTATAACTTCTTTGGTTAGATGTCGGTTCACATTTTTCCAATGGCTTTCAAAATGGGTTATTTGTTTCAATATTCTTAAACTTCCACCTCATATTTTGCACAAATGTAATTCATTAAACAAGTGTCTTAAAAACTCCTTATGTCCTTTT
>NW_008369286.1:0-206 GCF_000622305.1 Nannospalax galili
ATATGTTAAAGCTGTAGTGAAATGCTTCTTCTAATCATGTAGTATTAAAAATTTAAAACAAAATTTACTTCATGTTAAATAGTAGAGGAGATAAACGTTACCAATGAAAGCTACCTGATGACTTTATATCCATCCTCAGGTACTAAGGATCTGAATGTAACCAACTATGACTAGTAACAATCAGATACATAGAGATTAAAGACACA
>NW_008369287.1:0-206 GCF_000622305.1 Nannospalax galili
GAATTGAATCTAGGTCTTCTGCAAGAGCAGCTAGTGTTCTTAACCACTGAGCAATCTCTCCAGCTCAACATTTCCATTCATTTTTTAAATGAAAACTGATATTTTTGTTACTATGCATGAGGATGAAGTTAGAAGGTTTACAGCACTCCTTCCATAGGTGAGTGCCTCAGCAAATAAGCACTGGTCCTGCACAATATGCTTGTTTC
>NW_008369288.1:0-206 GCF_000622305.1 Nannospalax galili
AAATGAACACACCACGCCCAGCGCTAAGGCCCACCAAGCTGGATCACTTTCACCCATAGTCTGCCTCATCTCATGTCCCTGCATGCACATTGGCCCTGCAGAGTTCTGGGCAGGGTCCACCATTTCCTAACGAGGTCCCTGGTGCCCCACCACCACAGGCTAGCTCACCCGCTCCTGTCCTCAGCTTCCAAGATGGAGCCAACTCC
>NW_008369289.1:0-206 GCF_000622305.1 Nannospalax galili
TGCAAATGTAACATGCCAAAATCTACCAGACACAAGAAACTCAGTTCTGAGTGGAAACATTATACCATTAAGTGTATACGTTAAAACATTAGAAACATCTTACATTAATAACTTTACAATGCACATGAACATCTTGGAAAACAAAGAACAAACAATATCTAAAAAGAGTAGATGGGAGGCCAGGAGTGGTGGTGCACACCTTTAAT
>NW_008369290.1:0-206 GCF_000622305.1 Nannospalax galili
CCAGATGCATACAAGGCAGTCACAGATAGGTCATACTGTGTCCCTTCCTTCAATTTCTTCAACACAGTGTCAGTTGCATTGCGCCTTACAGTGACCTCTTGAGTTTCTCCTCCAGCTGCTGGAGCATATGTGACGAGATACTGTCTCACTTTTCCGGGTGCCCCACTCCAAGATAACTTCAGACTTGATGTTGTGGGGTCAGAAAC
>NW_008369291.1:0-206 GCF_000622305.1 Nannospalax galili
ATGGAGAATTGTGTGGTCAAATGTGCAGCTTGTGAGGGGACATTGAGCACCCTGTTTGCATATTGAGCATCATGACGACTCAATGGATCTTGGTAATAACACAAATACGCATCATATTGGCACAATGAGCGTTGTGATGACATGCAGTTGCATTCTGATGGCACAATGGATCATTGAGAAGTCATATTATAAAATTGTGATGGCAC
>NW_008369292.1:0-206 GCF_000622305.1 Nannospalax galili
AACCTATTCCTACCAACAAGAGTCCACATTTAGAGTTGGGGAGGATGTACACTGTCTGCTGACCCCACTGAACACTGCTACCAAGGGAAAATGCTGTAAACTTTATCTATAGATTTGGTTGTGGTGGGTAATTTGAACAGGAAAAACAGGGTCCCAAGGCTTACTGGAAGCAGTTTATTTGTACCAGAACAGTCCTTGAGAGATCA
>NW_008369293.1:0-206 GCF_000622305.1 Nannospalax galili
CTCATAGTCCCCTGGGACTAGTCGACCTAGGAGGGCAAGGAGCAAAAAGTGTCCTTTATATCCTTCTGACCAAATTATATAGACCTCAAACTATGTCTGTTAAATGCCCAATAAGGTTAGTTCCACCAGTCTGGTATTTTTAATTACTGTGTGTTATGTAAATAAATCTTGGGCAAAGATCAGTTGTTCTCAGATAAACCTTACCT
>NW_008369294.1:0-206 GCF_000622305.1 Nannospalax galili
TTTATGGCTATAGTTTGTAATATAATCTGAGATCTAGTATAGTGATCCCCCAGCATTGTTCTTTTTGCCCAAGATTGTATTGGCTATCCAAAGTCTTTTGTGATTCTATATGGATTTTAAGATGATTTTGTCAAGATCTGTAAAGAATGTCATGGGTATTTTCATTGGGATTGCATTGAATTTATAAATTGCTTTTGGTAAGATGG
>NW_008369295.1:0-206 GCF_000622305.1 Nannospalax galili
CTGAGACTCCATTTTATAAACAGCTTCTGACTCCATTTTGAGGATGGAGGGAGATTGAGCCCTGGGTGGACATGTGAACCATCTGCCCATCCATCTGTCCGCACCACCCACATAGCATAGACTGATAAATGACTTGTTCCTGGGAGGGTGGGGGATAGAAAGGGTGCCACCCTAAAAATTTAGTGGTGAATTGAAACTGTAGGGGT
>NW_008369296.1:0-206 GCF_000622305.1 Nannospalax galili
CCCACGTGGGTAATCTACGCTTTGAATCATCTAGAATACCAAAGCAACAGACAGCAGTACAGAGCTTGTGCTGTGGAATTCATAGGGAAAACTCACATTTCAACATAAGTAATAACTTTCCAGGCAGAGGTATGAGTGTTCTCCCAGGCATCAGTTCCTTTAGTCTTCAGAATAGATCTGCCATATGGAAACTCACGTTTTCCCTC
>NW_008369297.1:0-206 GCF_000622305.1 Nannospalax galili
AGAGAGCAGGTGACGTGACCATGTGCACTGCAGAGAGGGCAGGTTACATGATGATCTTTAGGGCAGAGAGGGCAGATGACATGACCATCTGCACATCAGAAGGGCAGGTGACAAGACCATGTGCACTGCAGAGCGGGCAGGTGACACGACCATATACACTTAGGAAAAGGCAGGTGACACGACCATCTGCACGTCAGAGGCGCAGG
>NW_008369298.1:0-206 GCF_000622305.1 Nannospalax galili
AGACAAGCCATCCTCATTTGTTTGGTTTACTTTGGAAAATGTCATCTGTGTGTGCATCTGAAATTTGTTCAACACTCACACAGCTCGAATTCCTCACATTTTTATTTGAAAAGGTGAAATTTGCAAGTTACATCAATATTAACTACTTTAAAATAGATGCATGGTCTCACTTTTGCAGAAATTATATTTAATCATGTATGCATATA
>NW_008369299.1:0-206 GCF_000622305.1 Nannospalax galili
CCTTTCCCCAACACTCAGCCCTATTATTTACAGTCTGAGGAACGAGGCTGTGAAAAAGCTCCTGCTGGTTGGAAAATTCACAAGGAGAGAATCATTTTTATTCTCTTAGTCATCACTTAGTCATCATCAACATTATACATAAGGAATGTTTTTGGTCATTTTGATTTCTTTACTTTGCAAGATTAATGTTTGTGTTTTAAGAGGAA
>NW_008369300.1:0-206 GCF_000622305.1 Nannospalax galili
AATATTTATATTTATACCCAGAGACATGCCACTCTCAGCCTTAATGAGAGAAACATCTCTTTCCAGAAAACAGTGGTAAATGCTGAAACTCATGGCTGTACAAGGTGCTGAGAAGTAATGGATGTATGCTTAGCTCTAAAAAAGACATTTATGCTATACCCTCTAAGACTCAGGGAATATTGCAGAAGAGGAGGTGGGAAGAATGT
>NW_008369301.1:0-206 GCF_000622305.1 Nannospalax galili
AATATTTATATTTATACCCAGAGACATGCCACTCTCAGCCTTAATGAGAGAGACATCTCTTTCCAGAAAACAGTGGTAAGTGCTGAAACTCATGGCTGTACAAGGTGCTGAGAAGTAATGGATGCATGCTTAGCTCTAAAAAAGACATTTATGTCATACCCTCTAAGACTCAGGGAATATTGCAGAAGAGGAGGTGGGAAGAATGT
>NW_008369302.1:0-206 GCF_000622305.1 Nannospalax galili
CTCTCTCTCTCTCTCTCTCTCTCTCTCTCTCTCCCTGTCTAACCCTCCTTCTTACCTCCCCAGTTAAAGTGCCCCTATTTTCCCCATTTCCCCCTTGATAATACCTGTCTCCTATGATTCCCCATCTCTCCTGAACTCCTTTCACTTTACCCCACGGTTTCTGGTATAACCCTCCCTTTTCCCCTCCCAGCTAAATACCTTCATTT
>NW_008369303.1:0-206 GCF_000622305.1 Nannospalax galili
CAGAATTTATTATTAAATAAAATTTGTCATTTAATTAACTTAGATATGAGACATCTAGGAGGATAAGAATTGGGAAAAAAAATAAACAAACTATTCTTTAATTGTGGGTGATATAATGGCTTACTACAAAGTTCATAGAGAATCAATGATAATACTAAAAATAAGCCATCAGTAAGGCAATAATAATTTAATTAACTCTCCAAAAT
>NW_008369304.1:0-206 GCF_000622305.1 Nannospalax galili
AGCTGTTCAGAGGACCCTAGTCTCTCAGCCCAAGAAGCTTTTACTTTGGGGCACCCCTTGACTTTCTCATCAAGTTCTTAGCATCTGGCCCTCTCAATAATTGCTTCCATTTTTCTGACTTATCTCTGTGCCATTTTTTTTGGCTCTCTCCTTTTAACCATTTCTGCAAGGACTTGCTATTGTTTCCTGTTACATTATGTAGATGT
>NW_008369305.1:0-206 GCF_000622305.1 Nannospalax galili
AGAAGACATTATCTTTGATGGTGAGGATAAGCAGTCAGACATTTCAGCAACTGATGACACACTTACTGCCAACCTAGAATCCCCTGGGGAAAGGAGGAGCTTAGAAGAGCCAGAACACATTCGAAATTAAAAGAGAACCAGCTGGAAATGCTTTTCATCCTGGCATCAAAATTGTCTCATTTGAAAGATAGCTACCATGTGAATAA
>NW_008369306.1:0-206 GCF_000622305.1 Nannospalax galili
TCATCAAAATGCTCTGTTTGCAAATATAATGCACGAATATGTCAGCACAATGTTCCTGTTTGGTTTTACAAAGTTTCATGTGCTATCAAAATGACTCAAAGTGATACCATAGTTGTCCAAAGTGTCACCACGATGCTCAAAGCAACATCACAATTCTCCAATGTGTCAAGACTATGGCCCCATATGCCATTAAATTGCTCCAATGT
>NW_008369307.1:0-206 GCF_000622305.1 Nannospalax galili
GAGTCTTCCCAAATTTTGTTGGACAGGGAGAGAAGAGGGATTGGGGATCAAGACTGTCTTATAGGAGCTTTTCCACACATCAAGTTGCGAACACTTGGACAAACTTTTAAAAATACTGTTATTGTACTTTTCTAAACGAACACATTGGTTATATGTAAAACAAAGAAGTAAATCTGCACATTTTGAGTTGGACTACCAGTGATTAC
>NW_008369308.1:0-206 GCF_000622305.1 Nannospalax galili
CTTCTGATCTCATTTGACCCTAATTATTTCCAGACACCTGTTTCTAAATAGTCACATTGGATATTAAGACTTCAATGTATGACTAGGGGTGGGGCCCACAATTCAGGCAACAGCAGTGACTATTCATAGAAGCTTTTTGAAGTCTGAACCTTGTGCTTCCTGGAGTGGATACAGGAACTTGCAGGCACTAATACTACTAAAAAAAA
>NW_008369309.1:0-206 GCF_000622305.1 Nannospalax galili
CTATGCCTCGGCCTCAACAATGGGTGCAGCTTCCTAATGAGTATATCACTCGTTAGGTGCTTTAAATTTTAGTTTTCCAGCCAAGACTTCTGTAAGTAGAACCCAGAAGTAGCTAACTAACACTTGATCCCTCTTTGAGGCTGTTAGAGGAAAGAAGCTGTCTTTGATAGGAACACGGTGACACATGCAGCGGGCATGTGGAGCTG
>NW_008369310.1:0-206 GCF_000622305.1 Nannospalax galili
ATTTTGACACATGTGATTGGGAAATAGCTTTGATATTTGGTACAACCAAAGTGTTATCTACACTGAGAAGAAATGATTTTACAATACATATGTTACTTATAAGACACGCATTGAAAACTGTAAGAACAAGGTATAAATAAGTTTAATTTCAGTGGCAAGGTAAATTCATCAACTCCAGTTAGTAGCCTGCAAAGTAGACCACCATT
>NW_008369311.1:0-206 GCF_000622305.1 Nannospalax galili
AAAAAACTTACTATTTTTATTTTATGTGTATGAGTGTTTTGTCAGCATGTATGTAAGAACATCCATGATGGGCAGTGCCTGCAGATGTCAGAAGAGGGTGTTAGATCCCCTGGAACTTGAGTTACAGATGGTTGTTAGTCGCCATGTAGGTGCTGGGAACCAAACCTAGGTCCTCTGCAAGAACAGCCAGTCCTCTTAACTACTGG
>NW_008369312.1:0-206 GCF_000622305.1 Nannospalax galili
ACACAAAAGGTCACAAATGGCCAAAGTGTAGAGATCAAGAGTCTGCTTAATAATGGTCCTTGGAAAGGACCCCTTCATTAAACTTCAACCACCCAAGGCTCAGGGACCACTGTGGAAGAAGGGCCACAAAGATTGTAAGAGCCAGGGAGGATGTGAATGACCATATGGAAACAGAGTCCTACAAGCTCCTGGGAACCTGCTCATAT
>NW_008369313.1:0-206 GCF_000622305.1 Nannospalax galili
GAAGCTGAAAGTTATTAGACATCAAGAAATGTTGAGTGGTAAAGACTGTCCGTCATGAGATCCAGACCACTGAATCTTGATTCCCCTGCAGCCTGAGCAGCTTCACTCTGCCTGCACTCTGTCCCCCTTCCAGACTTGGGCCCAGGCTGGCTCCTGCTCTTCGGCCTCAGATATCTGGGCTAGCTCCCTAACCTAGACTAGCTTAA
>NW_008369314.1:0-206 GCF_000622305.1 Nannospalax galili
CACCAGGAGATGGAGAAGGCCCTGTGTTCATTGACTATTAGAATAAATATAGTGAAAATAACCATCCTACTAAAAGCAATTTACAAATTTAGTTCAATCACAATCAAAATCAAAATGCCCATGAGATTCTTCACAGAAATTTTAAAAATCCTGAGATTCATATGGAATCAAAAAGAACCTGAATAGCCAAATCAATCCTGAGTACA
>NW_008369315.1:0-206 GCF_000622305.1 Nannospalax galili
ACTTATTTTAATGGTTTGTTTGTATTGACCTTTAATTTCAATTTATTAATACACAAATAAGATACAATACTGATATTTCAATTATTTTAGGATTCTTCTATGTACTAATATAAATAATTTTGACTAATATTAAAGAGAAAAGAAAAGTTTTTTTCATCTAAATAGATTCACAAATCAAAATTTAAGGAACCACGAATAGATTAAGA
>NW_008369316.1:0-206 GCF_000622305.1 Nannospalax galili
CTGGGATTTAGGCAGATGAGGAAGTTTAAGCTAAGTGTTCAAAGCTAGGGGCCCCTATTGATGTTGGTTTTGGGAGGTGGGTGGACTGGATAAGTTAGGCTAAGTAGTCAGGGTCTGGGGCACTAACCTATTGGCACCAGGCAGTGGACCAACTAGGGAAGTTTGCTTGGAGTGGTCAGGTCCTGAGAACTCCTTACCTCTCTGCT
>NW_008369317.1:0-206 GCF_000622305.1 Nannospalax galili
CAGAGAGGGCAGCTGACACGACCATCTGTACGTCAGAGGGTGCAGGTGACCTGACCGTCAGCACGTCAAGGGGGGCATGTGACACGACCACATACAGGGCAGAGGGGGAAGCTGACACGACCATATTTATGACAGATAGGGCAGGTGACACGACTAAGTGCACATCAAGTTCCAGTTGACAGGACCATGTGCACGTCAAAGAGAGC
>NW_008369318.1:0-206 GCF_000622305.1 Nannospalax galili
CTTCAGCATCCTATGGAAACACAAATGCATATCCTCTTCCCGAGGTTATTAAAATGCTGGCTCCTTTCCAGGATCCAGTTACAGTTTTTATTATTCAGAAGGAATAATTTATTTATTTTTATTTTTTTGTTAATTCTGGAAATATCCAGCCATCCTAATCCTCATTCATAAATCCTTCTTGGTAAAATATCTTTATTCCCATATCC
>NW_008369319.1:0-206 GCF_000622305.1 Nannospalax galili
ATTGTGAAAGCAAAATCAATGATTGAATGAGATAAGTAAAACAATTCAAGATATGAAATTAGAATTCAATAATGAGATAGAATCTCCAAAGAAAAGACAAACTGAGGTGAAACATGAAATGAAAGACTTAAGAATTCAGACAAAATTGGATTGGGTCAAGTAGAAAGGAGACTCTCAGATCTTGAACACAATGTTGAGGAAATGGA
>NW_008369320.1:0-206 GCF_000622305.1 Nannospalax galili
ACAAGCCTTGATGTCAGACAGTAGAGGGCAAAGACCTGGTCTGGGCTGAACTACTCCAATCTGATGACTAAGGATGTTAATCCCTGAAGAGAGAGATAAGCCTCAGGACTGAGGCTGTGGGACACGGGTATGGTGACAGCAGAAACGGGAGATATAATAAAGAGAATATAGTCAGCTAACCAGCTGGTTTACGTAGGCTCATGTGG
>NW_008369321.1:0-206 GCF_000622305.1 Nannospalax galili
GTGGTCAGGGTTTCTGCAGCTGCTTTTTCACACCACAGTGGGGCAGAATGTGGAAGTTTATTACCGTGCCTTGAATTAGCTAGCTGTCCTTTCAAAGGATTTGAACCGTAGTGCTTTATACATATATATTGACACACAGCTAAAATGATATGATCCATATATTTAGAGTGAAGGGAATTTAATTGAGATACAGAAGAAAAAGAGAA
>NW_008369322.1:0-206 GCF_000622305.1 Nannospalax galili
GTGGTCAGGGTTTCTGCAGCTGCTTTTTCACACCACAGTGGGGCAGAATGTAGAAGTTTATTACCATGCCTTGAATTAGCTAGCTGTCCTTTCAAAGGATTTGAACCGTAGTGTTTTATACATATATATTGACACACAGCTAAAATGATATGATACATATATTTAGAGTGAAGGGAATTTAATTGAGATACAGAAGAAAAAGAGAA
>NW_008369323.1:0-206 GCF_000622305.1 Nannospalax galili
GCGAACGCGCGGTGCGGCTTGGACCTCGGCAGTGGCCGTAGCGACCTCCGTACAGGGGGCGGGGCTCGGCCTGGCTCCGCCCCCAGGCCCCAAGCCACGGCCGCGAACCACCGGGAGCCTGAGCCGCTCGCCCGAAGCGCGGTGGAGATGATGCCGGAGCCATGGACGGTGCTGCCTTCGCCCAACTGGTACTGCGCACGCTGCAG
>NW_008369324.1:0-206 GCF_000622305.1 Nannospalax galili
GCCCCCCATATGGAAGACATAAAGCTGAACTACACACCCCACGTAGCTGATGGTCTTCATGGACCCTCCCAGGTTAAACAGCATCTGAGGCACAATGCTTGTGGTGTAGCTCATGTCCAGAAAGGAGAGGGTGGTGAGAAAGAAATACATGGGGTTGTGCAGATGGGGGTCTAATGTGGACACCAGAATGATAGTGATGTTCCTGA
>NW_008369325.1:0-206 GCF_000622305.1 Nannospalax galili
CTTTTGATTATGTTAAGACTGGGTTACTGCCACTATTGTCATTATCATCACTGTTGGTAAACATTTAAATGCATTCTAGTTGCTGGTCTTTTGTGACTGCCTCCTAGAGCCAGGGCAGGTGGTACTGCTGAGAAGGAACTTTCTAGTCCGGACAAGAGCTGGGTCTTCCTTATTGTTTTAGTTCTCCTCTTATGCAAAATCCTAAA
>NW_008369326.1:0-206 GCF_000622305.1 Nannospalax galili
AGATGTTTGCACATGCGTTTCTAATCTTTATATATCTGATTATTACTAGTGTCCGTCGGTTACTTTCTGAGCTCCTTGGCGTCTAAGCATGAATATAAAGCCATCAGGTAGATTTCAGTGGTAATGTTTTTCATATTTACTAATTATTATTATTATTTTTTAATCATTTAAAAATTTTTTAATAACTACATGATTAGAAGAAGCAT
>NW_008369327.1:0-206 GCF_000622305.1 Nannospalax galili
GTTGATTGAGGAGGAAACACCTACTCATAACGGCCTCCAACCTGGCTTGAGGTAGCTGAGTCCTTTGACTGGGTCCTTTCCCCTGCCTCTCATGACTGGACATGGGTCTTCAGGGAACTTTCCTAGATATAGACAAGTGAAGTGTCTAGGGTCTTAATGTGCCTGTGCTATTGTGCCTGTGTCAAAGGCAGCACATTGCTCTTCTT
>NW_008369328.1:0-206 GCF_000622305.1 Nannospalax galili
AAAAAAAATCCTAAGTTTCATATAGAAGACAAAAGGCCTCGGATGACCAAAGGAAACCTTGGCATTAAGGGCAATGCTGGGGGGGGGATACCATAGGAGATTTTGTACTATATATGAGAGTTTCTATCATAAGAATAACATGATACTAGCACAAAAATAGATCAGTGGAATAAACCTGAAGAACAAAATATGAGTGCATGCAGTTT
>NW_008369329.1:0-206 GCF_000622305.1 Nannospalax galili
GGCCTTACCTGGGCTGGTATGTTGACTTCCCTAGTTCGGGGCTAGCTTTGATTCCTCAGACCAGGAGATCTGGATAAGGACACAGGCATGGACCCAGGCAGAAGCAGTAGCAAGTGGCCCAGCCCAGACACAAGCTCAATGCAGGTGGCAGCTCCGACCCCAGCGGCCCTCACGGGACCTGGAGCAGCTCCATGGTTCTTGCTTCA
>NW_008369330.1:0-206 GCF_000622305.1 Nannospalax galili
TGATGTGTGCGACGCTGGTCACCAACATTCAATCTGATGCGTATGATGCTGGTCACCAGCACTCAGTCTGATGCAGTCTAAAGGCAGAGACCCAGTAGGACACAGGGGAAGGAAGGGTGAGGGTTCACCGCTCCATGGAGACCCTGTTTACAGAAGACAGCAGTGGGCCAGTTATCCCCAAGTCAGTGTTAGACTGCCATCATTTT
>NW_008369331.1:0-206 GCF_000622305.1 Nannospalax galili
CATTTTCAAGTAGGTGCAGGAAGCAGAGAGAAAGAAACTTGAAGCAGGCACACTATAGCACACCCCCAGTGGCATGCTTCCTCCACAGCAAATCCACACCTCCTAAACCTCCCAATAACAACACGAACTAGAGTTTATGAGGGACATTCGCATTCAAACCACTACAGTGCTTAGTGGCAGAAAATTACAGTAGTTCAGATTTCAAA
>NW_008369332.1:0-206 GCF_000622305.1 Nannospalax galili
TCAACCCTGCAAGCTAGAGCCTGGGCAAACAATAAGTCCACTGGTGCAATAATAGCAATAATAATGTAGGAGTAACCAATCACATTCTAATTGGATTTAGGCACACATCACAGTAGCAAGTCCATATCTGACACTGTTTTCAGAGCAGGAAACTGTGCCCAGGTAAATTGCAGTCCATAGGGGAGGACTACTATCACTCTCATAAA
>NW_008369333.1:0-206 GCF_000622305.1 Nannospalax galili
ATGAAGCAAGCTTAAAAGCCACCAGCTTCAGGGTCTACAAGTAATTAAATATCAAAAGCAATTCATTTCTCCAAGACCCCACAGCCCCAGGGAGGGCGGCAGAGATGGCTGGCAGTTCTCTCCTGACCTTTTGGTGTAGAGAAGCTGGGACCCGTCCTGCTTGGATTCAGATGTCTGGAGAAAAGGCTTCATGTGATCCAGGGGAT
>NW_008369334.1:0-206 GCF_000622305.1 Nannospalax galili
TTGGAGCATTTTCCATGGACTTCTGAGAAGAAAGCATATTCTTTAGTTTTTGGGTGAAATGTTCTGTAGATGTCTGTTAGATGCATTTGATTTATGATATCTTTCAATTCCAGAGTTCCTCTGTTGAGTTTTTGTGTGGATGATATGCATATAGATGACAGTGGGGTGTAACCTGTCTCTACTATTCAATTTAAGTGAGTTTCTTA
>NW_008369335.1:0-206 GCF_000622305.1 Nannospalax galili
ACCAGTCAACAAACATCATAAATCATACAAATGCACCCAACAAGAACCACAACGTCATCTCAATAACATGTAGAGAGGGACACTGACAAAATTCAACACGCATTTAGGTTCACAGTCCTACAGGGAATTGCATCGGAGGTAACATACCTCAACGTAATGAGAGCCATACACTATAAACCCACAGCCAACATCATTCTAAATGGAGA
>NW_008369336.1:0-206 GCF_000622305.1 Nannospalax galili
CATTGAGACATCACAATGCACCATAGTGTCATTACCATGATCCATTGTGTCTTCACCATGCTCAGTATGCAAACACGGTGCTCCATGTCTCCACATATTCACCAAATGTGACATCACAATGATCCTGTGTCATCACAATGCTCAAATGTGACATTACAATGCTCCATTGTAAATCACAATGCTCCAATGTGCCAACACTAAGGCCC
>NW_008369337.1:0-206 GCF_000622305.1 Nannospalax galili
ATCTAAACAGTGACTGCTATAGTAACTTAACCTATGGGTGTAAACACAAATTTTTGGTTGGTACTTTAGCAGGTGAATCATTTCCATCTAACAAAGCAATTGTAGTAACTTCCCACTGGAGCCTGTATTCTCCCCTGCCACAGAGGGTTGGCCCAGTCTGCAGTACCAGATGTGTGTTCCACCCCTAGGAGTGGGCATTATATCCA
>NW_008369338.1:0-206 GCF_000622305.1 Nannospalax galili
TCTGTTTACTCTCCTCACACTCTACAACCTGCTTTCTGTTTACTCTCCTCAAAGTCTACAAGCTGCATGCTGTTTACTCTCCTCTCACTCTACAACCTGCATTCTGTTGACACTCACACTCTACAACCTCCATCCTGTTTACTCTGCTCACACTGTACAACCTGCATTCTGTTTACTCTCTTCACACTCTACAACGTGCATTCTGT
>NW_008369339.1:0-206 GCF_000622305.1 Nannospalax galili
CCTTAACTGCTGAGCTATCTCTTGCCAGAATAGGTGATTTTAAAACTACTACCATTGGTATCTCTCCAGATGGCTCTGTGGCGAAGAGTGAGCATTGTTTGCTCTTCCAAGGACCAGGGTTTCTTCCTAGCACAACATGGCAGCTATCAACTATTGGTAACTCCAGTTCCATGGGATCTAGCGCACTCTTCTGGCCTCCACAGACA
>NW_008369340.1:0-206 GCF_000622305.1 Nannospalax galili
ACTTACATGAGAAGTACCCTATTTCTCTGGGGTTACCTTGTTTCTAACATTTAGGAGAGGCCATGTCCCCCAATTACTGTAGTCTTAGCTTCTCCTGATGACTCTGACTTCTTTTCTCCTCTTCACCTTTTCACCTCACTCAGCCTTCCATGATATTCTCTGCTGATAGACAGCTGTGAGTCAGGGACCAGCAGTAAGAAGGCTGC
>NW_008369341.1:0-206 GCF_000622305.1 Nannospalax galili
GTACACAGTGTGGGCTGTTGTTGCCATGGGTGGGTCTTGTTTTCTCTATTAATTAAAAAATTAAAAAGTAGGGGGGCTGGAGAGGTGGCTGAGTGGTTAAGAGCACTCACTGCTCTTACAAAGGACCCAGGTTTGATTCTCAGCACCCACATGGCGGTTAATAACCATCGTAACTCCAGTTCCAGGGGAATCTGATACCTTCTTCT
>NW_008369342.1:0-206 GCF_000622305.1 Nannospalax galili
GATGATAGGAAAAATAGGTGGAGACCCAGAAAGTAAGTTCAAGGCTGAGCTTGGCACTCAGGATGCTCATCCAACTGGGCCACTGTGACCAAGTGACTTAAATTCTGATTCTCAGTGTTTGGCCCTTTGGATTATAAACGTATAGCAAAACCATAAAGTAGGCGGGGAGAGAAATTATCAAAACGCTTGCGGTGAGGCTAAGGAGG
>NW_008369343.1:0-206 GCF_000622305.1 Nannospalax galili
CACTCATCCATTCCTCACTAGCTGGAGCCACATGACCCTTCCTTCCTCCCCCACACCATCACATCACATGGACAAGTGGACTGCTCAAATGCAGAGTCCTATAAAGTATTCCCTATGGGGCAGTGGCGGTTGTCTCAGCCTGCTGTTCAGGTACATTTCATACACCTATGGGAGACATATGCCAGGTGCCACTTAGCTCTGATATC
>NW_008369344.1:0-206 GCF_000622305.1 Nannospalax galili
GTAACATTGTGATGATAAAGTGTAGCAATATAATGCACATGGGGTGATGGTGCTGGACATTGGAGTAATGTGATGTCACAATGGAGTATTGTGATGTCACAATGGAACATCGAGAAGTCATATTGCAAAATTGTGATGGGATATTGGAGCAATAGAATGGGACATAAGATGACAGTGTTGGCACAATGGAGCATTGTGATGTCATA
>NW_008369345.1:0-206 GCF_000622305.1 Nannospalax galili
AGTATCTAGCGCTTAATGTTTCTGTAGTAACCTGACACCAGGGGATTGGAAGACTCTGACAGGTACAAGCCTGGCTTGTAGACTTTAAGGTCTACAGAAAAAAAAATGGCCCTTTTAAATCTTTTGTTTAGCGTGAGCCACCTTGAGCCTTCAGGTGCTCTGCAGGGGCCAGTTAATTTAAATTCTCACCTAACTGGTTTTAGCTG
>NW_008369346.1:0-206 GCF_000622305.1 Nannospalax galili
AATCATAAAGTATCAGAAGAGTTGAGAAGTCAAAGGAAATGAAACTAAGTTGTAATGTCTCTGTAATCTTGTTACAATACCACATATTTATAAGAATAAAAAGCACCTTCTTTAACAACAGAATGAAACTATATTGCAGAACATTTAAGGAAGCCATTCACCATACCCCAGCTGCTTTTCTTTCTGATTCATTTTGAGACAGGATC
>NW_008369347.1:0-206 GCF_000622305.1 Nannospalax galili
GAACAAAACAAAATATAAAAAAATGAGTGATACTCTGATACATTAGTAGAGAAAAAAGAATTGCAATGTGGGCTGGTAAGATGGCTCAGCAGTTAAGACCACTGAATGCTCTTCCTGAGGACCTGGGTTCGAGTCCCAGCACCCACATGCTGGCTAACTAACAACCATCTGTAACTCCAGTTCCAGGGATCTGATGCCTTCTTCTG
>NW_008369348.1:0-206 GCF_000622305.1 Nannospalax galili
GTCGATGAACTGCCTCTGATTAAGACCCATCCCCAACCTCCTCCTGCTCCCCAGCATGAGTCACAGCCAAGTCCTCCCCATGCTCTTCCCTTTGCTATACTCTCCCTTGCCTTCCATTCCAGGGCCCAACCTGGTTCCCCTCTTTTCTCTGACTCGAAATCCCTCTCCACTCTATGATCTTCCCCCTCCCCTCTCTGGTGCCACTT
>NW_008369349.1:0-206 GCF_000622305.1 Nannospalax galili
TTTTTTTTCTCAAGCATTTGAAGTTCTGTTCCAGAAATCATGGCGCTTTAGCCCTGATGCTTCCACATTCATCTCCTGAGAACATGGAACATTTTCACCTGACCACATGACCATGTTACCATCATAGACCTGAAAAGATTAACAACCATTCCTTGATATTAACTACCCAGTTCATAAGCAGTCTTGTTTTGTCTTCTTCCTCTCTC
>NW_008369350.1:0-206 GCF_000622305.1 Nannospalax galili
GCATTTCAATACCTCTTCCTGAATAGTGAATCTACATTCGTTCGTTGCTCTCACGCCAACCTCACGCACCCAGTTCTATACCACTGCCAAGAACTAATAACCATGGATCATGACTATGGGCATGGGGAGCTGTTCTGAGGACTTAACACCTTTTTTGAATGTTCACTGTGGTGATGTAAATCAGGCACCATCGTCATCCCCACTCT
>NW_008369351.1:0-206 GCF_000622305.1 Nannospalax galili
GAGCTCACTATGTGGTTGAGTCTGGTCTGAAATTTGAGTTTCTCCTATTTCACCCTTCTGAACACTAAGATTGTAGGTATGGGCCACCATGCCTGGCCAACTCTTGTCTGTTCAACAGTAAATAAATAATTTTGTTAACTACTTACTCTGATGATAACTTACAGCATAGCTTCTAAGAGTGATACTTTCTCCAAAAGATAAGGTTT
>NW_008369352.1:0-206 GCF_000622305.1 Nannospalax galili
ACAGGAGCATGGATGACTCAAAGACAGCTGCATCACCAAAAGTGCATCCCAACACGGATGACAACTCATGAAACCTGCAACCTTGGTGAGCCCTGCACAACTTGGGGGCAGCCAGGTAGGTCAAAGAGATTCTCCTCAGCAGTCTTCACTGCTTAATATAACCTTGGAAAGGAAGGTGCCACACAAATCTGGTAGGTTTTAGCAAC
>NW_008369353.1:0-206 GCF_000622305.1 Nannospalax galili
TGTACCACTCCAAATATCCTAGGAAGCTTCTACTAGGAAATAAATTGTTTAATGTTAAGTGAGCTAAGGTCTAGGAGCAACATGCAGCTCCTTCACTACCTGATAGTGAGAATTGTTTTCTGCCCGTCTTCCCTCTTAATTTTGGCTGCCTGGAGGGTCTGAATTGAATTTGAAATGGTCCAATAGAAAGTCTAACAGACTATGAT
>NW_008369354.1:0-206 GCF_000622305.1 Nannospalax galili
GGGGAGAGAGAGGAGAAAGATACAGAGAATTTGCATGTGTTGGATTGAAAAGGAATCAGAAATCTTCCCAAGTGAGGAAGAAAGGCAGTGGACAAGGACAGACAGGAAAAGGATGGAAGACAGGGGACTTCCAGGCCCATGGCAAAGGAGGGGGAGGGGGGCGAGATGGTGGTGGTGAGTGGCTGTGGGGGAACCAAGATAGGGAA
>NW_008369355.1:0-206 GCF_000622305.1 Nannospalax galili
GCAATATAATGGCACATGAGGCGATACTGTTGGCACATTGGAGCATTGTGACGTCATGTTCGTGTACTGTGACGTCACAATGCAGCATTTTGAGACATATTGTAAAATTTTTTTTGCGCATTGGAGCAATAGAATATCACATGGGTAGTAGTGTCGGCACATTGCAGTATTGTGATGTCACATTGTGAAGTCATGTTGTTCCATTG
>NW_008369356.1:0-206 GCF_000622305.1 Nannospalax galili
TTACTTCCTGGGAATCACTCAATGGCTCCTTGCCGCTAAATAACTCTCTATACTTCACTACCAACAATGCATCCTCATGCATTAGGCTGTTCAACCTGATCATCCAAGATTATGCTGGCAGTGCCTCCTTGAGTTACATGCTTAAACTCAAGGGTCTTTCCCCTACCTTCAACAACACCAATGTAGCCTTGGTCCTCACTGCACTG
>NW_008369357.1:0-206 GCF_000622305.1 Nannospalax galili
CCCAAGTTCAAGTTCAGTTCCCAACACCCACATCAGGCCACTTGCAACCAGCTCCAGGGGATCCTGTGCCCTTTTCTGGCCTCCTCAGGTACTTGCACTTGTTTGCACATACCAACAAATAGACATATACACACACATAATTAAAAATAAAATAATTCAACTACTATCCTCAGGCCTCTTGGGGTAAGTCTATAGCGCAGCTCTCC
>NW_008369358.1:0-206 GCF_000622305.1 Nannospalax galili
TGTATAGTTGGCAAAGATTCTCTCTCACTCTGTGGGCTTCCTATTCCCTCAATTGGTTGTATCTTTTTCTGTACAGAAGCGTTTTAGTTTAATGAGGTCCCATTTGTCAGTTGTTGGTCTCAGTTCCATAATGAACGAGCTCAAATTTAGAAAGCCCTTTCCTTATCTATATCTTGTAGGCCATCTAATCCCAAGTGGACAGTCCT
>NW_008369359.1:0-206 GCF_000622305.1 Nannospalax galili
TTCACCTTTATTCCCTTGAGAAAGTGCCTCTCACTGACCCTGAACCTCACCTTTTTGGCTAGGCTGGCTGGCCAACTAGTTTCAGGATATATGGCACTGAGGATTGAACATGCGGCCTCAAGAAGTCTGCTAAACACTCTATCACTGAGCTATTATATCCAAACTTTCTTATGATTTTGAGATAGTGTTTCACTAAGTTTCCCAGC
>NW_008369360.1:0-206 GCF_000622305.1 Nannospalax galili
AGAGAATTTGGCAACCTTGTGGTTGCATGAGCTTGCTCAGGGTATTTATCTGTCTTTGCGTCTCATTTTCCTAACCTGTAGCATATACTAATAAATCTCTTTTAGATGCTGAGGATTAAATGAAATGACAGTAGACAGAGCACATGTATGGCACCTAGTCACTTAAGAATGACAGATGTGTGGCTATGGAATTTATGACTTTAGTA
>NW_008369361.1:0-206 GCF_000622305.1 Nannospalax galili
TTTTTTTTTTTTTTTTTTTAATAATCAAAATCCAATCTTGCCACTTGTGGGGTAAAAGTCAATCCTTGAGGGGCTTCTCAATGCTGGAATTAAAGGCATACAACAGCATACCCAGCCCTCAACACCATCTTTTATCACTATTCTTTTACACTGGTTATTCCAAACATCTTATTTTAACATTTAATTGTGTGTGTGTGTGTGTGTGT
>NW_008369362.1:0-206 GCF_000622305.1 Nannospalax galili
AAGAACTAAAAGAAGATAAGGATAAACTTCTGACTGAATTCACAAAAAAGATAGAAACATTGATGAAAACTCAGGCTTAAATGAGGAAGGACATGATAAAGCTCAATAAGCCAATTTGAAACAATAGGAGAAAGCATTACCAACAGAATGAATGAAAATGGAAAACAGTTGAAGAATTGGACTACTCAAGCAAAGATTATGAAAAA
>NW_008369363.1:0-206 GCF_000622305.1 Nannospalax galili
AAACAGCTGCTTTCCCAGTGTTCATTCAACATTGAAAGTCTGGTGTGAACACTATATATCTGTCTGTATCGCCTACATCTGTGACGGTAACAGCCTCATTTCTGTTTTGTCACTTTAAACCTACAAGATAATGAAATAAAAAAAAAAACAAAAACATAAGTAAAGGAATGTGCCCTAGAACTTTTCATTATTAATGTTCTATGACT
>NW_008369364.1:0-206 GCF_000622305.1 Nannospalax galili
AGTCATATTGTAACACTGTGATGGCATACTGGAGCAATACAATGTCACATGGGGTGATAGAACTGGCACATTGGAGCATTGTGGTGTCATATTGGAGCATTGTGTTGTACCAATGGAATATTGTGAAATCATACTGTAACATTGCGATGGCACACTGGAGCATTGTGATGTCACATTCAAGCACTGATATGTCACAATGGAGCATT
>NW_008369365.1:0-206 GCF_000622305.1 Nannospalax galili
TATTGTAATGACAAAATGGATCATTGTGATGTCACATTGGAGCATAGTGATGACACATTAGGGCATTTTGATGTCCCATTGGGGTATTGTGAAGGGACCCTGTGCATCATGTTTGTATATTGAGCATGGTAACGACACAATGGATCATTGAAATAACAGAAGGGCACATTCTGATGGCACAATGAGCATTGTGACGGCACAATGGA
>NW_008369366.1:0-206 GCF_000622305.1 Nannospalax galili
TCAGTACCATAGGGGACATTGACAGTTTGGTTTCTGTTCTGTTCCCTAAATATGTGTGAAAATACCCTCACAGCCTCGTTCATAGAACTCAGAACGAGAATGATGCAGATGCTGCCAGCGACTGCCGACATCCTCGCGTTATACAACCTCAGCGCTCTTGGATCACTTCCACCTGCGAAGAACTCCTCCCCTTTTGAAGGATTTCC
>NW_008369367.1:0-206 GCF_000622305.1 Nannospalax galili
AATTGTCGCTCCAAGACTGATATAAATGGAATATCCCTGCTGCCCCTATCTTGTCAACAACAGGGAAACGGGCGGAGGGCCCCGCTCCAGGGCCCCAAAACCACAGTGTATGGAGCAATGGCACCAGGCTACCATGGAACTTTCCCGGGAAGTGGCCATATACTATTCCTTCTGCAGAGCAATCCTTTCGTGTTGCAGACTCACCC
>NW_008369368.1:0-206 GCF_000622305.1 Nannospalax galili
GCACATTGGAGCATTGTTACTTCATATTGTAACATTGTGATGGCACATTGGAGCCATAAAATGGCACATGGGATGATAGTGTGGGCACATTGGAACATTGTGATGACAATTGGAACATTGTGAAGTGATATTGGAACATTGTAATGGCACCATCAAGCATTGTGATGTCACAGTGGAACATTTTGAAGTCATATTGTAATGTTGTG
>NW_008369369.1:0-206 GCF_000622305.1 Nannospalax galili
CACCCTCACCTCTCTCTGCTTCCCTGGACCTGCACCACCGGCTAACTCTCTGAGCCTGCTCTGCTACCCTCAGGCCTCTCTTGGGGTAAGTCTATTGCGGAGTGCTCCGTGCCTTGACTCCCCCAGCCGCATTCACCCTTCCATATCCCCCACTTTTCTCTACTCCTAGATTGGGCCCTGTGCCATTCCTAGTCTTGGGTCCCCAG
>NW_008369370.1:0-206 GCF_000622305.1 Nannospalax galili
GACCAAGTCACCACTTTGGACAGAGATAATGAGTGGGTAGATTGTTTTATTCATTTTGAGATAATGTGGATATGTAGTCAACCTGGTCTAGAACTCTGATTCTTCTGCTTTGATCTCTTTAGTGTGGGCATTACAGGGATGTTCCACACAAACAGCTGGAAAAATCATATAAATATAGTGAAGGAGAAGAGGAGGAGGAGGGGGTA
>NW_008369371.1:0-206 GCF_000622305.1 Nannospalax galili
TGCCATCATAATCTTCAGTGTGCCATCACAATTAACCAATATCTCATTAAAGTGCTCCATTGTGGCATCACTATACACCATGTGTTACCACAATTCTCCAGTATATCTTCAACATGCTCCATTTTGACATCACACTCCTTAGTGTGCATAACAACGCACCAATGCGTTATCACAAGTCTAAATGTTCCTTCAGAATGCCCCAAAGT
>NW_008369372.1:0-206 GCF_000622305.1 Nannospalax galili
TCTAGGTCAGCTGGAGCTACAGTGAGTCCCTGCCTCAAGAAGATAAAAAAAATAAATAAAGAAAGAAGATAAAAAAAAGCAATAGAGATCAAGAGGTTTCAAAAAGTCTGACACATTAATAGATATTCAAAATAGCCTGTATAGATATAATAACGAAACAAACCTTGCTACAGAAGATAGCTCACTGCTTTGGATGTTGTGTGTTG
>NW_008369373.1:0-206 GCF_000622305.1 Nannospalax galili
AAAAATATCAGTGTGTGAAAGAAATATTATCTCTGTGCCCTCAAACTTCATAGAAAATATTATTTTGTGTTGAAATTCTTGCTTCTCAGCTTGTGAGAGGCTTCAACTAGACTCTGAGGCTTTTTTTCCTGCCATACCCCCAGAACATTCTTTATCTTTCTATCCTGCCTCAGGTTGATTGGATTTGTTCATTTTCACACAAAAAA
>NW_008369374.1:0-206 GCF_000622305.1 Nannospalax galili
CACTGACAAGGGGGTCTGGCTTCGGAACGTGACTGGGCAGAAGTGGGGTGTGGCGTGTGGACGGCCCACTAACCCTTGGATGCTAACACAGGCCTCCAAGAGTGTGATTACTGAGGGTTTGGCCTCAAGGTGAGCAGAGGCCTTGAGAGGAAAGGGGACACAGCTGGTGCGTGCTGGGAACGAACCTGGGTCCTCTGCAGGAGCAG
>NW_008369375.1:0-206 GCF_000622305.1 Nannospalax galili
TCAGCTACTATACTACCTGACCTGGTCTTAATTCTATAATTGTTGATTTTAATTCTCTTCAACTCTAGGTATTTTGTGATAATATGGGTCTTTTTTTTCTAATAACATGTTTTAATCAGCAGTCCACAAAATTACGGTGATCTTTAGAGCTTGACAGTTTTCTTTAAAAATTTTTCTGAACGTAAGCTGGCCAATAATCTGACAAA
>NW_008369376.1:0-206 GCF_000622305.1 Nannospalax galili
TTCCTGTCATATTGGCAGTTGCAAGGACAATGGAGTCACACTGACTGATGCTTGAATGCAGCAATAAACAAGTTTACAGAAGCCAAAACAAATAATATTGAGTCATTTCCTTAACAGATGTATAACCTTGAAAGAAAGGCGTGTTCTGGCTGTTCGTATTTCAGCATATTACTAAGAAAAGCAGGATATTGTTCAGGTTATTTTCC
>NW_008369377.1:0-206 GCF_000622305.1 Nannospalax galili
CAAATTAAATTTTTCTCCACAAGTTCACACTCCATTCTCTGCATCTGGAAACAGGAGTCTTAAGGCATTGCTTTCTCTATTCTAAAGGGTAGGAACATTATTTTACAGACTACTGGTGCGCCTGAGAGTCTTTTCATGCTCACTGGCCACTCTGGTCTCTCTGCTGTGACCCTCTTGGATCTCCCGCTTATGTCTTGAGTCTGCTG
>NW_008369378.1:0-206 GCF_000622305.1 Nannospalax galili
TAAGACAGAGACACCCTGTCTCAAAAAGACAAAAACAAAAAACAAAAAACACCCACCCAAAAACCAAAAGCAAGACGTATTTTAAGCCTCTTGAATATGAGTATTCTATAAAAATTTTGCATTATTAAGCTTTCATCTAAAATTCCTTTATAGTAAGGTCTGATATTCAGTATTATACATCCATGTACAAATGTACAAGAACTTTG
>NW_008369379.1:0-206 GCF_000622305.1 Nannospalax galili
ATGAAAATGATGATAATTTGCAGGAATAAGCCTCCTGTTGTTTGGATTTTTACAGCTCTTTCCAGTGCCTAATGAATCAATGTGCATCCTCTCATTGCATGTGAATTTATGCTAATTGACAATGAAACAAGGCGGCTATTTTAGTCAAATCAACACGATATTTTATCTATTTGAAATGATAAGTTTGCCATAATTGATGGTGCATA
>NW_008369380.1:0-206 GCF_000622305.1 Nannospalax galili
TTGCCTAGTCTCTCTCTCATGTCTTCCAGAGAACTAGTGAGGGCCAGGACAGCCATGATTTCACTGGCCACTGAGATATCAAACTGGGCCTGTGGGCAGAGAAAGACATAGGGCAGAACCTTTGTGTTAAACCAGAAGCATGAATTACAAAAGATACCCCTTTTGGCTTAAACAAATAGCTTAATAGGATGAAACAAAAGCATCCA
>NW_008369381.1:0-206 GCF_000622305.1 Nannospalax galili
ATCGGTTAGATTTGTGTCTCAAACATCTAGTGCACTCCACATCCTCAGGTAGTTGTCGAATATAGGTTTTCCTTGTGGTGTGTAAGCAATTTCCAATGCAACGTTGCCTTGTGCAGAGAGCATCTCCAATACCTTCAACCATGTTCCATGCCAGAATTTTTTGCCTGAAAATCCAGATGTTGAGTGGAAGTTTACATTAGTCTTCT
>NW_008369382.1:0-206 GCF_000622305.1 Nannospalax galili
ATATTTATCTCTTCTGTGTTCTCTGGGATCAGTCACACGTGTCCTTAGTTCGTTCTGTGCCTCACAATTCCCAGTTCTGTTTTCCCCTTTATAAATACAATACCTTGCCGCACCATATTTATATTATTCCCCTGTTTCCCTCCATTTTTTTTCCACTGTGGTTGTGTCACTTTCCTGCTTACAGTTTTGGCTTAACTTATCTGTTA
>NW_008369383.1:0-206 GCF_000622305.1 Nannospalax galili
GTGGACCCTGGCAGGTTCCCGTGTTACATTCCTTGTTAATGACTCAACACCCATGCTAGACAGGATATAAGTGTGAGGAGAGACAAAATGTTTCCATAGAGCAGAAGACAACTGCACATGCGCACTCGGAACTTGGAGTCCTTTGAAAACTGTCGGTGACCAGGGCAAAGGGCCAACCTGCACTCACAGCCTTGGTGCTGGGACTG
>NW_008369384.1:0-206 GCF_000622305.1 Nannospalax galili
ACGCTGGGTCAAATTCTTGTCCTCTCTGTGCTCCCTACCATGGACAGAAGGTGACAAGCTACTGCTTTGTATTCCTTACACTTGGCCTTCCACACGATAATGGCTATGTCCTTCAAACTGTAAGCTGAAATAAACCCTCCACTGCATTTCTTCTTGTCAGTTTTTTGATCACAGAAATGAGAAATAAAACTAAATAAACTCTTTTG
>NW_008369385.1:0-206 GCF_000622305.1 Nannospalax galili
GTAGCCAATTAATATCACCTAATAGTTTTTGGAAATCATTTAGGGTTTGTAGTTTATCAAGTCTAAAGATAGCCTTTTGATCAGTTATTTTTTGCCCATTAATTTGAAAACCCAAATAAGAGTAAGGATCCTGCGTTTACACCTTTTCAGGGGCAATTTGTAAGCCAGCATCCAATAAATCAGATTTTAACTGAGCATAACATTGT
>NW_008369386.1:0-206 GCF_000622305.1 Nannospalax galili
ACTGTCTACCCAACTCAAAGAAAGGAGTAGAGCCTCCCACACTGCTGATATGTTCCTGCTGTAATGCAGCATCTCTGCCTGACAATGTCAACCATAGATTTACTTAAAAAAAAAATGGATGTTTGCTCATCAGGAGAATGGTTATATTCACTGTTCACCAGAATAATCTGTGGAGGAGCACAGATTTTACATGTATTTTATGTGTT
>NW_008369387.1:0-206 GCF_000622305.1 Nannospalax galili
ATGTCAACTCAGTTAAACAAGGACCCAAACGGGAGGTGAGAAATAGGTGGCAGGCACTAGATTGAGAACTGTTTGACAATAAGTGCTGCTGGATGAGGGAGAGCATGACTTACATGCGACCACTGGATGGGCTGACTAGACTCCAGTGGATGATACATTTACACTGAAGGACGTTTGAGTATAAACACCTGAATGAATAGGACTCA
>NW_008369388.1:0-206 GCF_000622305.1 Nannospalax galili
TAGGCGAGTCTTACTCTGTTTTAGACTAACAAAGGACACAAGGGAGACATCGGAATATCTTTATGGGGCAAGTAGGTTTTTGCTCAATTAATGTCATGCTCAACACAAAGTATATCTGTGTGCCACAGCATGCTTTGGTGAGGAGCCTGAGAAAATTTAGGCTTAAATGTTGGCCCAACTGTAGTTCTACCTCAGAAAACTCTGGA
>NW_008369389.1:0-206 GCF_000622305.1 Nannospalax galili
AGTTGCTTAAAGAGGGAGAGGAGTGGGGATCTGGAGGGCAACAGTGGTAGCAATGCCCCCATTCCACTAGGAGGCACCAGAGCCAAAGCGATAAGATGAGCTGTCTGCCTTTAATCAAGGTGAACGTTGCAAGGAACAGCGGAAACACCTGTAATTCCAGCACTTGGGGTGCTGAGGCAGGAAGACTACAGTGAGTTCAAGGCCAA
>NW_008369390.1:0-206 GCF_000622305.1 Nannospalax galili
AGTTGCTTAAAGAGGGAGAGGAGTGGGGATCTGGAGGGCAACAGTGGTAGCGATGCCCCCATTCCACTAGGAGGCACCAGAGCCAAAGCGATAAGACGAGCTGTCTGCCTTTAATCAAGGTGAACGTTGCAAGGAACAGTGGAAACACCTGTAACTCCAGCACTTGGGGTGCTGAGGCAGGAAGACTACAGTGAGTTCAAGGCCAA
>NW_008369391.1:0-206 GCF_000622305.1 Nannospalax galili
TGGAAGTGGATGATAAAACTTCATTGCTGAAGACACAGCATGATATAAGTGGAGGAGAGGGAGAAATCAAGCTTAGACTAAGCTGGAAATTCCTTGCCACTGTATGGGTGGCTTTCATAGTGCCAGAAGGCAACATGAAGATGTCTGGGGGAGAGCTATCACCTATAATTATGCTCAACAATGGACCCCACGTGCTGCACTGTCAA
>NW_008369392.1:0-206 GCF_000622305.1 Nannospalax galili
ATATATGTCATTAGCAAAAATGGGGAAAATCTGGAGTAATGTGAGGCAAAGTTGTGTGATGTTGCAAACAGGAAACTGTGGTTAAATATATAAAACATATATATAGTATTATATACATATATGAAATATGTTGATCACAATATTTGGGTGCTTCTGAAAAAGGAATTGAAATAGAAATTTTGCACGCCCCGATTTTTTATATAGAG
>NW_008369393.1:0-206 GCF_000622305.1 Nannospalax galili
CCAGGGAGGAGGTGCTTGACCATATGGAAACAGAGTTCTCCAAGCTGCTGGAAACATGGTCATATGATTACATGGTCCTTGGACAGGACTCCTTTATTAAACTTCATCTACTCAAGGCTCAGGGACCATCATGGAAGAGGGCCTGGAAAGATTGCAAGAACCAGGGAGGAGGTGCTTGACCATATGGAAACAGAGTTCTCCAAGCT
>NW_008369394.1:0-206 GCF_000622305.1 Nannospalax galili
ACTAATTCCCATTTATCATCATTAACAAAAGTCAAGAATTAAAAACATAATTATTTTATAGTAATCAGAAAATAAAAGATCATTTCAAAGTGTATAAAATGGCACACACTAAATATTTAACAAGTATTTGTTATTAAGAAGTTTGTAAATTAAATCCTTGTGTGTATACATAAAGGAATAATTTACACATTAAATATAAGAATTAC
>NW_008369395.1:0-206 GCF_000622305.1 Nannospalax galili
ATAGGTTAACCAGGCTCCAGTGGATGGACTACATCAAAAATCATTTGGAGACACAAGCTTGGCTGGATAGTCCCTAATATATAAGAGACAGCACATGAAATCCCGGGGGATGGAATATATGAAGGGTACAGATAAAGGCAGGAGTCTAAATATGATCAATATTTATCATTGATCATATATATTGTATGACAGTCCCAAAAATCTAA
>NW_008369396.1:0-206 GCF_000622305.1 Nannospalax galili
CCAGCCAGCTAGCCTAGCCTACTAGGCAAGTTCTAGGTCAGTGAGCCTCTGCTCTCTGAAAAATAAATGTGGACAGCACTTGAGGGAGGGACACCTGAGATTGTCCTCTGACCTCCACACATTCACCCACACACACATGAACATGTACAGGGGGTGGGGGGATGGAAATCAAGGCAGAGGGCAGGATGCAGGGTGAAAGCCTTGTG
>NW_008369397.1:0-206 GCF_000622305.1 Nannospalax galili
AGTAATCATTTTCCAATAGTTCCTTGACTAGGGTTGTGGCCTGCTGCCCATATCCGCTGTTCTATGCTGGGCTTTTGTCTGATTGAATTGGCACGGGTCTTGTGCATGCTGTCAGCATTGCTGCAAGTCCTTTTCCTCCAAATATTTATATTTTATGTTTCCTCTAGAAAATTCAGCCATAATCCTTATATTTGAAGGTATAATTA
>NW_008369398.1:0-206 GCF_000622305.1 Nannospalax galili
CAATAACAAGCAATTGGAGAAATAATACAGGGAAATGCTCCCATTCACAATAGTTTCAAAAAAAATAACTTGGAATAAGTCTGAACAAAGACAACAAAGATCTCTAGCATGAAAGTTTTAAATTGTTAAAGAAAGAGATTGAAGAAGACAGCAGGAGATTGAAGGACCTCCCATGCTCATGGATTGGAAGAATTAATACTGTGAAA
>NW_008369399.1:0-206 GCF_000622305.1 Nannospalax galili
ACCCGCCGAAGGCCAAGAACCGTGAGGGACCGCGGGGGCACAGCCGTGGACGGCGAGGGACCGCGAAGGTCGCAGCCGCGGACAGCGAGGGACCGCGAGAGACTCTGAGGGGCGCAGGCGCCGACTGCGAGTGACAGGGAGTGACGGCGAAAAACCCCGTGAGGGGCGCGGCAGCAGACCAGGAGGGATCGCGAGGCACCGCTAAG
>NW_008369400.1:0-206 GCF_000622305.1 Nannospalax galili
ATTAAGGATATGGGTCTATAGTTTTCTTTTTTGGTTGTAGCTTTACCTGGTCCTTATATTAGATTGATGCCAGCTTCCTAGAAGGAATTTGGAAAAAAATACGCCAAGCAAATGATACCAAGAAAAAGCAGGTGTTGCAATTCTAATATCTCACAAAATAGACTTTAATCTAAAAACAATCAGAAGCAGTAAAGTGGGCCACTTCA
>NW_008369401.1:0-206 GCF_000622305.1 Nannospalax galili
CTCCAATGTGCCATCACAATGTTTGAATATGACTTTAAAATGTCCCATAATGACATCACAATGCTCCCTGGTACCTTCACAATGTTGCAATATGACTTCGCAATGTTCAATTGTGACATCAAAGAGCTCCAATATGACATCCTGATGCTCCACCATACAAACACCATTGCCCCATGTGCCATTATATTGCTCCAATGTGCCAGAAC
>NW_008369402.1:0-206 GCF_000622305.1 Nannospalax galili
GAGCTTTCACTGCCCAGGAGTGCGCGCTGGGACCCTGAGAGCCCAGCACATCCACGCCTATAAGTTCTAACCCTAACCCCGCCCTAACCTTAACCCTAATAATTACGCTAAATGAAAACCTAACCCTAAACATAACCCTAGCCCTATCTCCTACTGCACTTAACAAAAATCTTAACCTGAATTTAAACTTAACATTACATGTAAAC
>NW_008369403.1:0-206 GCF_000622305.1 Nannospalax galili
GACTAGAGAAGGAACAGACCCAGAAGTCTCCTCAATGAGGACTACCTCACAGAGCATTGAAAGTGTTATGCAAGAATGCCAAGGAAAAAAAATGTACCATTTAACCTGAATATAAAGCTTATGAAGAACAATAATGATTGATCTGGAAAACAATCCCCAATGGTATAATAGTGCACTTTTACCTTGGTTCTAACAGCTTTATAACT
>NW_008369404.1:0-206 GCF_000622305.1 Nannospalax galili
GCCGCTGATGCTGTTTTTATATTTACTGATTGCTTGTACAGGAAGGGAGGTGAGGACTCATCTAAGTAATCTAGTGTCACTTCTCTCTCCCTCCCTTTCCCCTCTCCCTCCTTCCCTCCCTTTCTCTCTCTCTCTTCCTCCGATTTTTTTTTAAATTTTCTCCGTATCTGGTATATGGCACATATCCCCGCCCCCATGGGGCTAAC
>NW_008369405.1:0-206 GCF_000622305.1 Nannospalax galili
TAGCTGGAGGAAGTAAGTTGGTGGAGGCGTGTCTTCCTGGGCTGAATCTTGCCCTGGGTACTTGTGATAATTAATATTGGTCATCAACTTGAGAGGATCTAGGATCACCTAGGAGACAAGCCTCTGGGCATGCCTGTAAGGGAGTGTTTGAGGCAGGAAGACCCATTCTCAATGTAGGTAGTACTTTTCCATGGGCTGGGGTCCCA
>NW_008369406.1:0-206 GCF_000622305.1 Nannospalax galili
AGTGTCAGATTCCCTGGAACTGGAGTTAAAGATAGTTGTTAGCCACATTGTAGGTCCTAGGAACCAAACACAGGTTCTCTTTAAGAGAAGCCAGTGCTCTTAATTACTAAGCCATCTCTCTAGCCCCTAGCCTACAAAAGTTTTTAATGCATTTTTTTTTAATGCTGGGGTTTTTTTTGTTTTTTGTTTTTTGTTTTTGTGGGTCG
>NW_008369407.1:0-206 GCF_000622305.1 Nannospalax galili
AGGGGATGATAGGGAGGGAAGAGAAGAGGGAGAGGAGAGGGATGTGGAAGGAAGAGTGGAGAGGAAAGACAAAGGTAGGCGAGGAGGGCAACAGACTGGTGCCAGCCATATTGTGTCAATCGGTTCCATTTCCTAGATGTGCCTGCAAGCTTGCCCCTTGGCTATCAGAGCCTCAACATGCTCCCCTTAAACTGGGTACAAGATCC
>NW_008369408.1:0-206 GCF_000622305.1 Nannospalax galili
CTGAATAGTTGTTTAAATTGATATTTCTATAGAAGGACAAGCTCTGGACGGCTCTATTCTGTTGTCTTGGTGAGACACTTCTTGGTCTCAGCACATTTTCTAATGCAAGATGACTCATGACCCGTATAGGAAAAATGGTCACAGATTACAAGGCAAATGCTCAGTGGCTGAATAACTGGTGTCTCAAAAGTTTATCTTTATATGAA
>NW_008369409.1:0-206 GCF_000622305.1 Nannospalax galili
ATACCAGCTTGGCCCCCTTCTTGCGGCCCAGGGGCAGTGCATAGTGGGACTTGTACCACTGTCGGTACGGTGTGCTGTCAATGAACACGATGCAGTTCTTCACCAGGGTCTTCGTTCGGATCAGCTCATTATTGGATGCATTGTAGACAACATCGATGATCCTTGTTTTTCGAGTACAACCTGCCCACAAGAGAAAGTACACAATC
>NW_008369410.1:0-206 GCF_000622305.1 Nannospalax galili
ACGGTCTCCTGAAACAGGGGAGAGTCCTGTCTCTCTCTTGTTAGTTGATCGTTGCCTTGGATGAATACATACCTCTTTTGCTTAACAGGACTATCTGTCCTCAGACCGTGGAGGATGAACAAAAAGACACCTCCACCTTTGCTACCAATGTTTCAATTAACTGTTGTAGGATATTTCTTCTTCCTAGATTGATATCTTCCTTTTTT
>NW_008369411.1:0-206 GCF_000622305.1 Nannospalax galili
ATGACTTAACATTGCAACTCAAGACTCTGGAAATGCAAGAACAAATGAAACCCATACCCATGAAAAGAGAAGAAATAACAAAAATCGAAGCAGAAATTAATGAAATAGAAACAGAGAAAAAAGTACAAATGAATCTAAGAGCTGGTTCTTTGAAAAACTAAACAGGATAGACAGATCCTTAGTGCAGTTAACCAAAAGAAAGAAAG
>NW_008369412.1:0-206 GCF_000622305.1 Nannospalax galili
CATACACATAAGAGATACAAATGTTAACAACATCAGGATAATTACATTCAATTAAAAAATAGTAAGTCACTAAGAAAGCAGAAACAAAATCTGACAGGTGACTTTACAGTCTTTTAAAGGCTGCATGTGTCAGTGTGCCTAGGACTTGCAAGAAGCTAGAGGAACATCTCCATTGTATTTAAGCCCTCTCCACTGTACGGAAAGAG
>NW_008369413.1:0-206 GCF_000622305.1 Nannospalax galili
GACCTTGAACTTCTGATTTACCTGCTTTCACCAAACCCAGTTTATCTGGCATGGGCTCAAACCCAGGGCTTCGCGGGTGTTGGGCGATCACTCTACCAGCTGAGCTGAAGTCCCACCTCGCCTAACTTTTCTTTTATTTATTTGCTGTATGTGCGCTTCCTACAGTAGGAAACATTCCTGGAAGATTAGCCAGGCAGTCAAGGCCC
>NW_008369414.1:0-206 GCF_000622305.1 Nannospalax galili
GTATGCACTTTTTCTTTTTGGAGATAAGGTCTCACTATGCAGCCTTATCTACAAGCACTCAGAAATAAATCACAGAAGTTGCAGTCACACTATAATAGTATAACAGTATAATAGTATAACAGTAGATAGAGGAAGGGGCCAATTTAAAACTACTATATTAATTACTTTTCCTGTTGCAGTGACCAAATATCTATTTAGGAAGAAGG
>NW_008369415.1:0-206 GCF_000622305.1 Nannospalax galili
GTGTTTTTAATTTTATATATTTTCTATTACTCACCAGTTTTAATTCTTAAACGAATAGTTTAAATTCTCTTACTCAAAAGAAACTTCCATCTTTGTTAACCTTACTGCTTTATGCTCATAAGAACCCTAATCCAAACTTGTGATTGTAGATACCATTGTCTTGAAGGACTTCAATAGTATGTTTCAGCCTTGTTTTGACCACACAA
>NW_008369416.1:0-206 GCF_000622305.1 Nannospalax galili
ACATCACAGTGCTCAGTGTGCCATCACAGTGTCCCTGTGTGTCATCACAATACTCCATGTGCCACCACTCTCCTCCAATGTGTCATCACAACAGTCCAATGTGACGTCACATTTCCCCAATGTGTCATCACAATGCTCAATGTGACATGAATCTCCCCCAATCTGTCATAATAATGCTCAAATGTGCCATCCTAATGGTCAGTGTC
>NW_008369417.1:0-206 GCF_000622305.1 Nannospalax galili
AAAATATTTTATTTATTATTTTTATGTGCATGTGTGTATTGCCTGCATGTAAGTGCACCGGTGTCGTGCAATGCCCGTGGAAGACGGAAGAGGTTTTGGATCGCATAGGACTGGAGTGACAGACAGTTGTCAGCTGCCATGTGGGTGCTGGGATATGAACGTGGGTCTTCTGCAAGAACAGCCAGTGTTCTTAACTGCTGAGCCAT
>NW_008369418.1:0-206 GCF_000622305.1 Nannospalax galili
TTCAGACACTAGAAATTTTAGTAAAAAGTAAATCCCAAAGAGTGAAGTCTTTGGTGTATTTGTAGCTGCTGGTCTCTGGGTTTTGGGCATCTTATTCAAGAGTAAATGAAGTCATACACAGTCTGCAACATAGCGAGGAAATTTTATTTAAAATGAAGCTGTAGTGCATAGAAAGGAACGTAATGTCAAAATTGACAGCTGGCCAT
>NW_008369419.1:0-206 GCF_000622305.1 Nannospalax galili
GGAGGTAGATTTTATTCTCTCTGCAGTGATAAATTACTTGAGAGTTTGTGACATGATGTGTGTTTTTATCAGGACACTGACTACAGTGAAGAGGATGTGAGAGTAGAAGCAAGTTGACCGGTTGAGTTGTTAACGAGAGTTGAGACAAGTGACGATGCTGGGTTAGTCTACACTGGTGGTAGTAGATGGAGGCAGGTGGATGAGTG
>NW_008369420.1:0-206 GCF_000622305.1 Nannospalax galili
ATCAATAGATGATAGAGAGATAGACTGGTTGATTGACAGAAGATAGATGATTGATAGATAGATAGATGATAGATAGATAAAAGATAGATGATACATACATACATACATACATACACATACATACATAGATGATAGAAGATTGATAGAAGATAGATGATTAGATAGATAGACAGACAGACAGACAGACAGATAGATAGATAGATAGA
>NW_008369421.1:0-206 GCF_000622305.1 Nannospalax galili
TCCCATGATTTCAGATATCCATCCATTTCTTTTAGATTTTCAGATTTAGTCACGTATAGGTTTTTAAAATATTCCCTTAATAATGGTCTGGATCTTTTTGATGTCTGTTGGGATATTTCCCCTTTCATCTATTGTTTTGTTGATTAGGATTTGCTCTTTTCAAAGAACTAGCTTTTAGATTCATTAATTCTTTGTATTGTTTTCTT
>NW_008369422.1:0-206 GCF_000622305.1 Nannospalax galili
CCCTACGGTGAATCAATTTTTAATGAACTTGAATGTACTTATCTAGAAAATATTTTTGTATAAACCATAATCTGATTACTTATAATAATAAAATTGTTTTATTTTGTTATTTCAATCAGCTGTTAAAGTGCCTCCCTTTGCAGGTGGCCAACTCTATTCTGATTAAAAGAGTCAGTGCCTATTAATCTGAATGCCAAGTCCCTCAC
>NW_008369423.1:0-206 GCF_000622305.1 Nannospalax galili
CATCTTTGGAGGCCTCCTGCTACACATATGTACCCTTCTGGCCACAGGACTGCAGATATCTCTTCTGCATCCCACTGTCGTCTTGCTTTACTGGAACTTGTGTGGTTTCTTTCCATTCTTAGGAATCTACCCATGAGTTGTCTTCAACAGCACACAGAAGCATTAAAAAATCTACTCAGCCAGCTTAAATCTTTTAATTGGAGACT
>NW_008369424.1:0-206 GCF_000622305.1 Nannospalax galili
GGATTGCAATGTGAGGGATTGCTACCTGAACCAGTCTGGCATGGTGTCCCCATCTGGTTTCACCTGATGGTAATGAGCCACCCTGGGGTGGTTGCTAACCACCAAGCCTCCCCAGTTGTTTTGCATCCCCAGTGTTGGCAATAATAGTGTTGGGGCCCCCTGCACCCTGGTTTAACATGAGGTCCTGGGCAGACATAGAAGCTTTT
>NW_008369425.1:0-206 GCF_000622305.1 Nannospalax galili
AGGAAAGGAACAAGATCAAATCAACCAAAATATGAAAAGTAGACGAATCTGAATAAAGGTATGTGGTACAAAAAGATTTTAATTTTTTTTTTACATTTTTATTAAACTACCATCTAAACGAAATAGCTAACAAACTACACACCCTTAATACACTTGATAAAAGTGTTCTTACTATAATTTTCTTTCCTGGGATGCTAAAGGACTAA
>NW_008369426.1:0-206 GCF_000622305.1 Nannospalax galili
CAATGGGGCCTGTCTCCATTAAACCATTTTATTGTATGTTCTGCCTCATAGCCCCTAAGCATTCAGGACAAGAGCAGCACTGAACACTTGGCCATCAGAAGAGCCTGTCAGTGTCTGATAAATGCTCACGACTCAAAAGAAGGAAGGAATCCAAAGCCGTTCCAAGTGCAAACTCAGTGTGTTTAGAGTGCAGGCACTGAAAGAGA
>NW_008369427.1:0-206 GCF_000622305.1 Nannospalax galili
TCATTTGGAGTCAATTTAGCACTTTGTCAAGTAAGCAGAATAATGGTATTAGGTTGTCCCCTATGGTATGTGGTCTGTCTAGCCACACGTTCCTAGGCTCAATATCATTTTCAGATAAGGGCTCCATCTTATGAAGTGACGTAAATCCAATTAGAAAGCAGTTGGTTACTCCCATAATATTCGTTCCACTATTGCTCCAGGCAACA
>NW_008369428.1:0-206 GCF_000622305.1 Nannospalax galili
GCACTTGGGAGGCAGAGGCAGGTGGATCTCTGTGAGTTCAAGATCAGCCTGCCCTCCATAGTGAGTTCCAGGTCAGCTGAGACTACAGGGAGACCCTGTCTCAAAAAACCAAAAAATAATAATAAAAGTGGTCTATAAAATGAGTCACCTACAATATATTGTAAGTAGTACTGTTAAAGAAACTTTAGGAAAATGGATCAAGTTCT
>NW_008369429.1:0-206 GCF_000622305.1 Nannospalax galili
AAAAAACAAGGTTGATGGTGCCTTGTCCTCTGGTCTCCCTGTACATATGCACACACATACACTTGCATACACATAAGTAAAAGAAAATAAAATGCAGATTCATCAGACCATTGTAAAGAATATTTTTAGTAGCACCTTGTAGCCATCTTAGCTGAGAAAGTGGGGAATAGGGACCCCATGATTTTGCTCTTCTGTTTTTCTAGTAG
>NW_008369430.1:0-206 GCF_000622305.1 Nannospalax galili
ACATGACAGCCACGTCTTGTGCCAAGACCTCACAATGGCTATGGTGTCAAGACAGCAAGACCTGCTCAGCCCTATTATGATCTTATGGGCAACCACTGTACATGCTGTCTGTTGAGCAAAATGCCCTATGCCTTATGACTGTACTTAAGAATTGATGTCACACCTATATCAAGCTTCTGCCCTCCAAGGCTCAGGGATCACTGTGG
>NW_008369431.1:0-206 GCF_000622305.1 Nannospalax galili
GCATTGTGAAATGACAAAGGAATATTGTGAAGTCATCTTGTAACATTTTGACGGCCCTATGGAGCAAAATAAAGGCAAATCAGGTGATAATATTGTTACATTGGAGCATTATGATGTCACATTAGAACATTAGAATTCCTATTGTGACATTCTGGTGGCATATTGGAGCAATATAAGGGTACACAGGGCGATAGTTTCGGCACTTT
>NW_008369432.1:0-206 GCF_000622305.1 Nannospalax galili
AGTGAGCACTTTTAATTCTAGTCCTGAGGAGGTGAAGACAGGAGGATTCCTAGAGCAATCCGGCCAGTTAGTCTGGCTGAATCCGTGAGCTCCAGACTCAGTGAGAGACTCGCTGTTTCAAAATCAGATGGAAGAGGCTTGGACTATAGCTCAGTGATAGAGCACTTCCTTTGCGTGCATGACACCTAGGTTTGATCCCCAGTCCT
>NW_008369433.1:0-206 GCF_000622305.1 Nannospalax galili
TATCACATCACAATGCTCCAATGTGCCAGTACTGTCACCACATGTGCCATTTTATTGCTCCAGTATGATGTCACAGTGTTACATTATGACTTCACAATGTTCTCTTGTGACATCACAATGCTCCAATGTTCCAATACTGAGGCCACTTGTACAATTATATTTCTCTAATGTCCCTTCACAATGTTGCAATAGGTCTTCACAATGTT
>NW_008369434.1:0-206 GCF_000622305.1 Nannospalax galili
AGAAGTTTATCCTTCCTAGTTCTTAAGGAAATTTAGCAAGAAATGTTTCCAGGAAGACAAAGACAAACATATAGGCAAACAGAAAAGTAAGGACAGAGAGTTTGGTGTTGAAATCCAGCATGAGCCCCAGGACTTTTATTTCTCACAAAAGACATTCTCCCTGAAATACATTTTTCTCTGGTTACTGCTTCTCTTTATACCTAATT
>NW_008369435.1:0-206 GCF_000622305.1 Nannospalax galili
AGCTGAGGTTCCTCTTCCCAGCTGTGTCAAGTTGACCACTGAAGTTAACTATGACACCCTGTAAAGGAAATGCAAAGTAAGCAGTAGAGATTTCTGCAACAGTTCTATACAGTGTGGAGTTTCCTACCTTGTGGTGTAAGTCGACAGCATTTCGATTACTTATCTCCTTCCACTAGCATCTGAAAATGACTATGTATTTAATGAAT
>NW_008369436.1:0-206 GCF_000622305.1 Nannospalax galili
GTTTCTTTACATAGTCCTGAAACAGTCCTTGACAAAAATTAGCAGATGACTCACAGTCTTTCTACCACGCTCCTGTTTCACCTGCCTGTGAGTCTACGGCTGAATACATGCAAACTGGATTTCAGTTACCACCTAGTGTCGAAACTCCTGAAGTAGCTATAGGCTCAGATGACATAAGGCATAGACAAAACCCGACTAGTGGGAAG
>NW_008369437.1:0-206 GCF_000622305.1 Nannospalax galili
CTCCTGTCTCTGCCTCCCTGTGTAGGATTATGCATGCAAGCTGCCGAACCCAACCTTTTATGTGGGTGCTGGAGATCTTCAAGTTTCATAGCAAGTTATTTCACCCACTGAGTCATCTCCCCAGTCCTGAGGCTGTTAAGTGTTCAAGAAACAATGGAATGCTCCTGTTTTATACACTTAAATGCAGTAGCTGAGGGAGAGACTAA
>NW_008369438.1:0-206 GCF_000622305.1 Nannospalax galili
TCCAGCCCAAATTTTTGTTATTTGCATACCATCTGGTTTGATTGTATTTAGATATCCTCCCTTATCCAAAATTCCTCCACTGTCCCCACCCAATTATACATATACATATTTTTTTTTCACAGCTTGTGACTGATCAGGTTCTTGAACAGACATAACTCCAGATAGCTCTCAAAGCACATAGCTTTATGTTACAACAATAGCACATA
>NW_008369439.1:0-206 GCF_000622305.1 Nannospalax galili
GAAAGAAAGGTAGAGAAGTTATAAGTCAGAGTTTCCAAGAGTACAGGGAGAAATAATTAAACGAACATGTTTTAAGTTTAGATACTAGCCTATCTAGCAACAATTGGATGAGGTAGATTTTATGTCCACTTTCTAGACTTCTAAACTGAGGATACACAAGGTTAGAGATGTTTTCAGGATCTGCAGACCCAGAAGAGGCAGAGCAG
>NW_008369440.1:0-206 GCF_000622305.1 Nannospalax galili
GCCTGGCAAAGGCGGGAAACAGCGGGTACTCTGCCCCCACCACCCGATGCCAGGCCGGGTGCCGAGGTCCAGCGGTCCCAGGGCCACACGCCTGAGCCCTCCCGTCGCCTGCGCGGCTGAGCCGACATGGAACAGGGCTCGGGAGAAATATCCAAAAAGAAGCCCGGGCTCTGCATCAGTGGACCAAGGGCCCAGGCTGAAAAGTC
>NW_008369441.1:0-206 GCF_000622305.1 Nannospalax galili
GCATTTCAATACCTCTTCCTGAATAGTGAATCTACATTTGTTCGTTGCTCTGACACCAACCTCACACACCCAGTTCTATACCACTGCCAAGAACTAATAACCATGGATCGTGACTATGGGCATGGGGAGCTGTTCTGAGGACTTAACACCTTTTCTGAATGTTCACTGTGGTGATGTAAATCAGGCACCATCGTCATCCCCACTCT
>NW_008369442.1:0-206 GCF_000622305.1 Nannospalax galili
TGAGTGTACTGCAAATGCCATGGTCCCTAGGACAGAGCTCATGCACCCCATATTGTAATGATCAACTTGATTAGATGGGTTCTCTTTATCCATGTCCTGATTTGCTTCTTTATCTGATATCTGTGACAAAAATGCCAGTTTTCCCCCCATTCACATCTTTTCCTTACTAAAATAATCCCATTTTAAAAATTTGAAATATAGTACAT
>NW_008369443.1:0-206 GCF_000622305.1 Nannospalax galili
TGTATTAGCATATAATTTTTGTTTGTTTATTTTGAGACAGGGTCTCCCGGGAGCTTCAGCTGGCCTGGAACTCTCTATGTAAACCAAGCTAGCTTCCATCTTACAGAGATCTACCTGCCTCTACCTCCCAAGTGCTGGAATTAAGTGTGTGCCATCATCCCAGCCTTCACCAAATACTTTTAATTTCCCTGTTTCAAAGAAAAAAG
>NW_008369444.1:0-206 GCF_000622305.1 Nannospalax galili
TTTTCCTCTGGATTTCTCCTAGGTGGAAACCTTCGTTGTAACCTTTTAAAGAATCTTGAATACCAAGCAAATGCTTCTAACAGCAAATGCATGTGTCTTCGTGGTTCTGAGGAGAGGTGGCTGGTGTCAGTCAGGCGCTGTGTGGCTCCTCACATGTCCCTGCCCCACTTCGCCTTTGTCTCTCAGCTTTACATTTATGCTTTTCC
>NW_008369445.1:0-206 GCF_000622305.1 Nannospalax galili
TCTAGCATGGTCACATCTCCAAAAGATTCCATGACTCTCCCCTAAAAAGTATTAGGAACTGGGGACCAAGTGTCCAAATACTTGGAGCCTAATGGGGTACATTCTTTCAAACTACCACAGATGGTGTTTTCAACAGAGCCCAGATGGGATGAAACCTCCAGAAACAAAGGCAATGGAAAAATCCTGCCTTCATCACAAAGGCCTTT
>NW_008369446.1:0-206 GCF_000622305.1 Nannospalax galili
TGTGTGTGTGTGTTACATGCAGGTTGAGTGCTGTGTCTGCAAAGGTCAGAAGAGGGTGTGGGATTCCTTGGAGCTGGAATTACAGGCCAACCTGAGCTGGGTGCTGAGAACCAGACTCTGGTTCTTTGAAAGAGCAATGCACAGTCTTAACTACTGAACCATCTCTCCAGTACCTTGCTTTTGATTTTTCTTTTCTTTGGCCACCA
>NW_008369447.1:0-206 GCF_000622305.1 Nannospalax galili
TGTGTGTGTGTGTGTGAAGGTAGGTATATGTGGAGGCCAGAAGCCAACCTTGGGTGTCCTTCCTCAGGAGCTGGCTACCGTATATTTTGAGATGGAGTCTCTCACTGGGATCTGGGACTTGCTGATTAGGTTAGGCTGGATGGCCAGCGAGCCCCAGTATCCTCCTGATTCTGTCTCCCCAGGACTGGATTACAAGTATGTGCTAC
>NW_008369448.1:0-206 GCF_000622305.1 Nannospalax galili
TTGATGGGGAACCTCTTCCAGGTAGGATCATGCTTTGCCTAGCAGAATTAAGTCTCTAAGAATTCTCCTTAAACGTTACAATGATTTCATTCCTACAGCAAATTTACTTTTGCAAGTACACTGGAATATATTTTCAAACTGAAACATCTTCCTGCCTGCTAACTACTCTCAAAAATCTAGTTTGGCTATTAAAACAGACCATTTAC
>NW_008369449.1:0-206 GCF_000622305.1 Nannospalax galili
TTAAAAAAATTAGAAGTCGAGCTTTCATAAATGAAAGAAATTTCCAAATACTAGAAGAAAATTTTCTCAAATCCATTAGAATGGCTATAATCAAAACATGAAATTGTTGATGAAGATATGGGGAAAATATAACCTTTATACATAGTTGGTTGGAATGAAAACTAACACATTCACTACAGAACAATTTATGAGATTTTTTTTTTACA
>NW_008369450.1:0-206 GCF_000622305.1 Nannospalax galili
CATTGTGACATCGCAATGCTCATTGTGACATCACTATGCACATTTGTGTCATTACAATGATTCCTTGTGTCATACTATGCTCAGTATCTAAACATGGTGCTCAATGTAACTCCCCCGGACCCCCAGTTTGGCTTCACAGTGATCCTTGGTACCAGCACAATGTTACAATGTGACTTATTAATGTTCCATTGTGACATCACAATGTT
>NW_008369451.1:0-206 GCF_000622305.1 Nannospalax galili
CCTCGTTTATAGGGTGACTCCATTCAAATTCTTTTTATGTTGTATAAATTTTAAGAAGCTTCTGTAGTGGTAGGTTTCCATGTGACTTTTTCAAAAGACCATAGTGTAAGGTAACCCTCCCCTCACTCCCTACTTTGCCCTGCCCTCCCATTTCCACCCATTTGACCCTTCCTATTCCATTACTCCCTTCCCTCTTTATATCACTG
>NW_008369452.1:0-206 GCF_000622305.1 Nannospalax galili
ATTTAAGGAAAATGAAGATGAAGAACAGTTTCTGCAGATCCACTTTTATGGTAGTTAATTCATAGACTACTCCATTTAACACCAACTGTGCCAGTAAAAGTGGCCATAAAAACAACCCCTCACATCTGCACAGCTCTGTACACTCAGTAATGTGTTCTCACATATGTTCTCACAGAGGCGAGAGCATTCAGGGACTCTCCAGCTTG
>NW_008369453.1:0-206 GCF_000622305.1 Nannospalax galili
CCTCACACGGACACTGCTGGGACACTGAGGGCTGGGGCAATGGCTCACTGGGTAGGAGCACTGGCGGCCTTTGCAGACTGCAATGTCTGTCCATCTCCAGATAAACCCCGTCCTCTCCGGGCTCTCCGGTCACTGCGAACACGTGGTGACTGACACAGGCAGGCAAAACACTCAGAAGTATGATGCATTTCTTTTAATTA
This sequence comes from Nannospalax galili, assembly GCF_000622305.1. Lineage (NCBI taxonomy): Eukaryota > Metazoa > Chordata > Mammalia > Rodentia > Spalacidae > Nannospalax > Nannospalax galili. Next base: position 201 of record NW_008369453.1, read on the forward strand.
GCCAGG
>NW_008369454.1:0-206 GCF_000622305.1 Nannospalax galili
CATCCTGTTGAAAGCAATATATAGATCCAGTGCAATCCCAATCAAAATCCCCATGGCATACTTCACAGAATTGGAAAAATCCATTGTTAAATTCATATGGTGGCAGAAAAGACCCCAGATAGCCAAAGTAACCCTGAACACAAAGAACAACACTGGGGGGATTACTATACCAGACCTCAAAGTATACTGCAGAGCTATAGTCATAA
>NW_008369455.1:0-206 GCF_000622305.1 Nannospalax galili
GTTCACTCCCATTGAGAGGGCTTTAAGTCCAATTAGATAGCTATTGATTATTCCCCAGATAAGCGTGCCGCTACTGCACCAATAGAGGTAAGTTTACTGTGCTAGTTATTATGGTTATTAGGCTTTAGGTCTGGGTTAGACCATTGATTGATATACTCCCTTAGAAACTTTAATTGTACCCCCCAAAACTGCAAGATATAAACTTC
>NW_008369456.1:0-206 GCF_000622305.1 Nannospalax galili
AATGCTAGGGATCTAACCCAGGGCCTTGGGCATGCTGGACAAGTGTTCTACCACTCTGGTGTTTTGGATATTCACAATGGAATGAGTAAGTTAGGCCAATGAACAAATCTACCACAGAGACAAATTTTCTCAAGTGGGAGAGGCAAGCAGATTTCTGAGTTCAAGGCCAGCCTGGCCTACATAGGGAAACCGTGTCAAGAAAGGAA
>NW_008369457.1:0-206 GCF_000622305.1 Nannospalax galili
GTAATGCCTTGTATAAATCATGTACATTAATAAAACTTATGAAATGTGTATGCACAAATATTTTCATATGAGCATATATATTGTTTCATACATACTCATAACCCATTTTATGAGGATTTCACAGATGAAATAGTATCTGACTCAAAAAAGAAAACAGGTGACAAAATAACATGCATATTAATGTGTAATATTATAAATATATTATT
>NW_008369458.1:0-206 GCF_000622305.1 Nannospalax galili
GTGGTTAACACCTATAATCCCAGCTCTTGGGAAGCAGAGGCAGGAGAATTGTTGCAAGTTTGAGGCCAGCCTGTTAATATACATTGTAAGCTCCAGATCAGTTAGAGCTACATAATAATACCTTGACTCAGAATGAAACAAAACAAAAATAGCACTCTCTCCCACCACATAAAAGAGACTTGGTATTTTGTATCAAATCTATACAT
>NW_008369459.1:0-206 GCF_000622305.1 Nannospalax galili
GTGGTTAACACCTATAATCCCAGCTCTTGGGAAGCAGAGGCAGGAGAATTGCTGCAAGTTTGAGGCCAGCCTGTTAATATACCTTGTAAGCTCCAGATCAGTTAGAGCTACGTAGTAATACCTTGACTCAGAACGAAACAAAACAAAAATAGCAGTCTCTCCCACCACATAAAAGAGACTTGGTATTTTGTATCAAATCTATACAT
>NW_008369460.1:0-206 GCF_000622305.1 Nannospalax galili
TGATAGTCTCCTGTCAAGTTACTGAGAGATGTGGGCCCACCACATTGAGCCTTTTAAAAAAAAATGTTCAGATAGTATTCTTTTTTGTAAACTCTTAATTGAATTTTTGTGTATTCCATACAGAACATCTTAATCAATCTTAATCTTATCTTTATACCCCCTTTCCCACTGGCACCCTCCCATAGCCCCTCACCCCACTGGAATTC
>NW_008369461.1:0-206 GCF_000622305.1 Nannospalax galili
TGGCATTGCACGATGATGGACAGCCTGAGCAGTGACCCACCCTAATGGCTTTACTAGTGTCCACAGCCGCTGCTCTTTAGCTGACAGCAACTCATCTCTGTCCCATGGTGTCTTTCCCTATATGTGCAACACTCTAGTCCAGATCTCCAAAGCCCTCTGAAGCACACATCAGGAAACCAGCCTGTCTTGGACATTAAAGGCTTTCA
>NW_008369462.1:0-206 GCF_000622305.1 Nannospalax galili
TTCTTAAGTAGCTGTGGATGTTATTGACTGTGCATTCCTACCCACACTCAGGGCCCAGCCCAGGTCCCCCCTTTCAGGAAGTCTTCCATGACTGCTTCAAGCTGTGGCGAGTTTCCTGCTCTCTAGACTCTGGATTCCTGGTGTCTTTAAGATATTTCCTGCAGGTAATCACCTCAATATCACAGCCTCATGAGGCACACAATACC
>NW_008369463.1:0-206 GCF_000622305.1 Nannospalax galili
ACTTTCATACATTCAGGCAATACATTCATACACATAAAATAAAATAAAAAAACAAATGAAATATTTTAAATATATTTCACTCAGATAGATTAAATATATTAGAGGAGAGAAACAGAAGAAAGAGAGTATCAAAGATATACAGGAAAAAGAAGGGGCTGGAAAGAAAGTAATGGCTAACCTTTCATGAGTCTACAAAAAGCAAAAGA
>NW_008369464.1:0-206 GCF_000622305.1 Nannospalax galili
CCAGGATAGATGGTGGCTCATCCAAAGTTTGCAGGGTTTCTGAGGAGCGGAAATGCCAAAGCAGACAGCACACAGATCAAGAAAAAGTCCTGCCTAATGAAGAGGTCTTGTAGGCAAGGAGCCTAAGGACATTAGAGAACAAAGGAGTTACAAGTCCCATCAAGCTTCTCATATTAGCTTTGAGGCAAGGAGTTTGCACTTAGTTT
>NW_008369465.1:0-206 GCF_000622305.1 Nannospalax galili
AATACAGTGTAAATCCTTGCTTATGACACTTGGCTCCTATGGAAAGCAAGACTGTGGCTGTGAGGTAAGTCTTGTTTGTCCGGAAGCTGTTACAGAAAGCATTCTTCTGAGTAGTGATTCAGTTCCACACTTCGCATGTTAGTGCATGCCAGACTCAGTCTCACTTTTTAATAAGACATTTGCTTCTTACCACAACATTAGTTTTG
>NW_008369466.1:0-206 GCF_000622305.1 Nannospalax galili
ACTGCCTGCAACCCAGCTCCAGAGGATTCAATGCCCACTTCTGAGGTCTCATAAACACACACACCCCAAATTAGAAATAAAAATTTTTTAAAAATATTTTATCATTTTTATTTTTACAAGTGTATTGTCTGCTAGTATGTAAGTGCACCGTGTCATGCAATGCCCACAGAGGTTAGAAGAGGACATCAGATCCCCTGGAACTGGAG
>NW_008369467.1:0-206 GCF_000622305.1 Nannospalax galili
TCTTCACATTTAATCTTCAGTTGTTCTGTGAACATTTAATCCCCAATTGGATATAGTGCGTACTTTCTTATTTGGCGGTTTTAAGTGTCTGAATTTAGGTGGATGAGAACCAATACGTGTTTTGTCCCCGTTTCTCCACAGTTCTGTATGAACTGAGTCCCAGGGAGCAGTGCCCATTGGAAACAGACTGCATTTAAGGCTTTCTG
>NW_008369468.1:0-206 GCF_000622305.1 Nannospalax galili
AATTTTGGCCTGGCTTCCATTGTTCAGTACTCTCAGGGCTGTGAAGTTGAGGATTTGGAAACTAGAAGCCTTGTCTGCTTCAGGCTGAGAGAAATTAGCCTAGGGGTGGCCTCCACCACGCTGCCCAACGTTCAGAGCCACTCCCTCCCGGGAGAGGATGCACATGCTGAGCTGAGAGCTGTGCTGAGGCAGGCGGCCAGCAGAGT
>NW_008369469.1:0-206 GCF_000622305.1 Nannospalax galili
TTGATGTAGGAAGATAAGTCACGGTCATCCTTAGTGAGTTGTAGAGGCCAGCCTGGGATACATGAAATCTTGCCCTCCCCCCCCAAAAAAGTTACTGGCTTCCAAAAAGTCCATGTGATTTAACTTGTGAAATTGAGCCTAGAATTAGAAACCCTACCAACAAAGAATGAGAACATTATGAAGATCTGAAACTTGACATGAATTAT
>NW_008369470.1:0-206 GCF_000622305.1 Nannospalax galili
TCATTTCTCTCCCTTCTTCCCTGAGGTTTGCTTCATTATCACCAGGCTAACGCTCTGTGCTTACATCAGGAAGGGAGAAAAGGGAACTGAAGAACGAGATAGAGGTGAGTTTATAAGTGGTGGAAGTGTAGGAGAAGAAAGTTTTAACTTTGTGGTAAAGAAACACAAATAAGGGACCAAGTTAAAGTTACTAATAGTTTCTTAGC
>NW_008369471.1:0-206 GCF_000622305.1 Nannospalax galili
AAGCTGTGCCTTCTTTCCCGCTAGTTGACAACCAATAAACATGGACGATTCTTTACATTTTCAAATTAGTTTGCTGTATTTACATATTCTCTGTTTTTGTTCCTCTTTTTTAAAATTTTGTTTTATTATTTTTATGTGTACGAGTGTATTGTCTGCATGCATGTGAGTGCACCCGTGTCTTGCAATGCCACGGAGGTCAGAAGAGG
>NW_008369472.1:0-206 GCF_000622305.1 Nannospalax galili
CACACACGGCATTCACATACACACAGCATTCACACACACACAGCATTCACATACACACAGCATTCACACACACACACAGCATTCACACACCCACACATGGCATTCACACACACACATTATTCACACACACACACACACACACGGGTTTTTTTGTTTTTTTTTGATCTTTTAAAGATCACATTGAGAGTGGCTGGAGAGATGGCTCA
>NW_008369473.1:0-206 GCF_000622305.1 Nannospalax galili
TAAGTTTCTAGGTTCACAGTTGAATTAATACTGAACTCAGTATAAGCCCTGGAAGACATAAAATTGAATGAATTTTATCCTTTAAAAAAGATCTCCATCTCATTTTAGAGTATATTGTTCATTGCAGACAGACTCATTGTTGGACTAACCCTTCAATGTTGGCACATACGTCTCTAATCTGTATGTATCTGATTATTACTACTCAT
>NW_008369474.1:0-206 GCF_000622305.1 Nannospalax galili
GTGACATGACCATGTGCACGTCAAAGGGCGCAGGTGACATGACCATGTCCATGTCAGAGGGGCTAGGTGGCATGAACGTCTGCACTTTAGAGGGTCAGGTGTCATGACAATCTGCCAGTCAGAGGGGTCAGGTGACACGACCAATTTTATGGCACAGTAGTCAGTTGACACGACCGTCAGCACATCAGAGGGGGCAGGTGACATGA
>NW_008369475.1:0-206 GCF_000622305.1 Nannospalax galili
GGTCTAGTGGTTAAAAACAAAATATATATCACACTGGGATAAAAATCAAGGTGTCAACAGAGTCATGTTTCTTCTGTAGGAACTAGGGAAGAAATCATTTTCTACCCTTTCTAGCATCTCCAGGTCACTTGCATTCCTTGGTCCAGAGCCTCATTCCTTTACTTCCCCATTCATCAGTACAGAATCTTCCTTCCTATCTGACGTCT
>NW_008369476.1:0-206 GCF_000622305.1 Nannospalax galili
GCCCCACATAGGGCCCAGAAATCCCAATACTCAGTCTTCTCTTTCTTGGCACACTTCAAGAACAAGACTGCATATTTTTAAATGTCTCATAGAATGAGATGAAGTTCTCAAGATACAATACTGCTTGCTCACTGATGTTTTAGAACATGCTATCCAACGTGGTAGGACGTGAGTGTTTAAAATATGGCTAATGTAATTACAGAATT
>NW_008369477.1:0-206 GCF_000622305.1 Nannospalax galili
CCTACCCAAGGTCCACCTACCCGAGGTCCACCTCCCCGAGGTCCACATACCTCAGGTCCACTTACCCGAGGTCCACTTACCCGAGATCCACGTACCGCAGGTCCGCCTACCCGAGGTCCACCTACCTGAGGTCCACATACCCCAGGTCCGCCTATCCAAGGTCCACCTACCCAAGATCCACCTACCCAAGGTCCACATACCCCAGG
>NW_008369478.1:0-206 GCF_000622305.1 Nannospalax galili
CCTACCCAAGGTCCACCTACCCGAGGTCCACCTCCCCGAGGTCCACATACCGCAGGTCCACTTACCCGAGGTCCACTTACCCGAGATCCATGTACCGCAGGTCCGCCTACCCTAGGTCCACCTACCTGAGGTCCACATACCCCAGGTCCGCCTACCCAAGGTCCACCTACCCAAGATCCACCTACCCAAGGTCCACATACCCCAGG
>NW_008369479.1:0-206 GCF_000622305.1 Nannospalax galili
CGCCCATGTTTTGAATAGATGGGTAGTATGTATTAATATGTATGTTTATCTGTAAAGTTAACATACTGTGTGATGACTAAAATCACCTTAGTAGGCAGCACTGTGGACTGAACCCAGCACCTCACACATTAGGTATATGCTTTATCATTGAGCTGTGTGTCCAGCAATCATTTTCTTTTTTCTTTTGAGACAGGTTTTCATGAGAT
>NW_008369480.1:0-206 GCF_000622305.1 Nannospalax galili
TTGTATTCAGTGATTCAGTCAGCATCTGCCCCTCAACACAGGTTGCTTAGCACTGGAGGATCCTTAGTGGGTGGGGGGCAACTCCTAGTACCAAAACAATAAAAAGTGAAACAAGTTGCTCAAGGAGCGGTGAGACAGCTCAGCAGGTACAAGTACATCCAGTATTCCCCCTTTCTCTCAGCCCCCATATGTCTGACCATCTGAGT
>NW_008369481.1:0-206 GCF_000622305.1 Nannospalax galili
CATGGTATATGAATATACCCTCAACATGAATTCCTTTTTATTAAATGTATTTACTTTTACAATATTGTTTATTTTTATGTGTATGAGTAGATTACCTGCATGTATGTAAGTGTACCCATGTCATGCAATGTCTGAGAAGGTCAGAAGAGACTGCTGAGATCCCCTGGAACTGGAGTTACAGACATTTGTTAACCACCATGAGGCTG
>NW_008369482.1:0-206 GCF_000622305.1 Nannospalax galili
TTTCTAGCTGCCATATGGTTGCAGGGAACTGAACCCAGGTCCTCTTCAAGAACAGCCAGTGCTCTTAACCACAGAGCCATCTCTCTAAGCTCTGGCACCTTATTTCTTAACAGCAGCCCTAGAGATAAGAAGATAATGAAATAATGATTTTCTATATTTGAATTTGATAACTTTTTCATCTTTTTCTCTTTCTATGGCATAGTATG
>NW_008369483.1:0-206 GCF_000622305.1 Nannospalax galili
TATAAAGGCTCAAGAGGTTTTGGGCAGGCCAAGGTACTGGTTGGGCAAGCTGAGCAGCTGTGTGCCGCAATATCTTGGTGTCCCTGCCTCTTGGACATCACCAAGAACCCCAAAGTTTATGGGTGGGGCTTATGGCAACAACAACTGGAACAGGTTCTGGTCCCAATCATGGAAAGGGGAGGAGTCCCATTACACAGCTCTAGAAC
>NW_008369484.1:0-206 GCF_000622305.1 Nannospalax galili
TGTAAATGTATCACATATTTTTCATATCACCATTTTTCAGAAATTTATTTTGTAAATTTTGGTAAAAGAGGAAATGGCTGTGCACGTACAAAATCATAATAAAGTAAGGTTACTGTTGTTATATTGATGTTTGTAACTATAATCTCATAATAAGTAATACGTTTATTTTGTTTTCTTTTACTTTTATCTTTTTTTGTCCATATTTC
>NW_008369485.1:0-206 GCF_000622305.1 Nannospalax galili
GTGAGCAAAGTAACAGCCACTGATAGGTTGAGGTAATATGAGAGTCTCTAAACATCTTACTTTTCCTTCTGACACCACCATGAGCAATTTTAACAATGGCAGTGCTTCCTTTAGTATGAATCACTGCAAGTTCAATGTATTTGCAGTCCTGACTCACAGCATCCATGTTGTATGAGCAAGAAATTGATCTCTGTGGGTTAATCTAG
>NW_008369486.1:0-206 GCF_000622305.1 Nannospalax galili
ACTGTTAAAAAAGACTGACTCATCTTTCCAGCAGCCATCAGTTGTCAATAGTTCTTCAGGTAGAATTAGTTTCTTACCCATTTCCCCATGTCTTTGCCGGGATTTTGGCTGACATGAGCTTACATGGGTCTTGTAAATCCTGTCATCATTGCTGCGACTTCATATGAGCAACTGACCAGCTGTCTGGAAAACTGTTTTCTTATGGT
>NW_008369487.1:0-206 GCF_000622305.1 Nannospalax galili
TCTTCTATTCTTTTATTACTGCCTTCAGAAATTGACTGGCATTCTCCCAAGCCATGACCAAGAGGAGAGATGCTACAAAAACAATTTTGTAGCAGAAGCACCAGTTATGGGCTACGTAGGCCATCATAAGGCCTTTTCATCTAGGATCACAAAGGCTTGAAGAGACTGTAAGAGTGTGGTATGCAGGCTCCAGTGCATGGACCCAC
>NW_008369488.1:0-206 GCF_000622305.1 Nannospalax galili
ATTTCATAGAAAAAAGATAACAGAGAGATGTACAAACATCTAATGTCTGAAGATTTCACACTCTTATTTAATGTATTTTAATCACATCAACTCAATTACTCTCTGTCTACTTCTTCCCCAAACCCTTACCACATTTCCCACCCGATTTCTTGGCCTTTTTTTTATTCCACTGGTCCTATATAGTATATCCTGTCTCCTTATGTGCC
>NW_008369489.1:0-206 GCF_000622305.1 Nannospalax galili
AAGACCGAGATTAGATTGATTTATTCACCAAGTGTAAACCACCCTTTGTTGCTGGCAGTACATTTGGCTTCACTACAGACTGACCCCAACTCCTGAGGCGACCATTGTTTATAAAGAACAGGTATTTTGAGCTCTTCATCCTGTAGACTGACAGGTTTCTGACCCTGGACCAACATGTCTTATGTGGATAAAACATCTCTTACTGG
>NW_008369490.1:0-206 GCF_000622305.1 Nannospalax galili
AACTTCATACTAGCTCTAGCTATAAACCTAATCCTACCCCTAGTGCTAGCCCTAACACTAAGCCTAACCCTATTACTACAAATAAAACAATACTTAACCCTAAAATAAGCATAATACTATTGTAATCCTAAACCTACCTCTATACCTAATCCTACCACTTAGTGTAATTCTAACACTTAACCTCATGCCAACCCTAAACACAGTCT
>NW_008369491.1:0-206 GCF_000622305.1 Nannospalax galili
TGCCCAATGCACACCTGAAACCCTTGGTAATGAAACCATATACATATTGCTGTATTTCCCTGAACATACACGCATATGATAAAGTTTAATTTATAAACTTAACAATTAATTTACGAGGCACAATATGAGTTCAACAAACAAATAAGATATCACCATTACAATATTCTGTAACAAAACTTCTCTCTCTCAAAATACCCTATTGTATT
>NW_008369492.1:0-206 GCF_000622305.1 Nannospalax galili
GATGTCTGGTTTTCATGGTTCCTAGGAAAAACGTAGTAAAGTTGACTAAAAAAGGCAATCAAAAAGGGAGAGTGAAAAATAAAGTAAGGATTATTAGGGATGACTCAAAAAAGCATCATTAATTCAAATAAAAATACAAATTGTCTCCTTATATATGCTTTTTATTTTTATATTTTACAATTTATTATTGTGGTCCTCACAATAAA
>NW_008369493.1:0-206 GCF_000622305.1 Nannospalax galili
AATCATGAAATTTGCAGGTAAATGGATGGAAGTAGAAACTGTTATACTAAGAGAAGTTACACAGACTCAGAAAAAAAAATCGACATATTTTCTCCCTCATATATGGATCCCCAAACCAAACCCTGATAAGTGAGTGTGTATCCAGACATAAGTAAAGGAACCAGGATAATGGAAAAGAACCCAGGGAGGTAAAGGAAAAGAAAGAA
>NW_008369494.1:0-206 GCF_000622305.1 Nannospalax galili
AGCTTGCTAAGGGATCTCATTTCCATCTCCAGTGTTCTGGACTTTCCAGTGGGCCACAATGTGCACCAGCTTCTACACTTGTGGTAGGATCTCATCCTCTGTCCCCTGGCCTGCTGAGCCATTCTCCCGGCCGCACACTGGATTTCTATGTATCACGATCTAATCTTGACTTCAGTTCTCTTGTTTGTTCTGTGGTCGCAATATGC
>NW_008369495.1:0-206 GCF_000622305.1 Nannospalax galili
CTATTGGTGAGGCTTTTTCCTGTTATTTGCAATTGTCTTACTGAATGTTTCGTTTCCTTTTTCATTTCAGTCTGAGTAATCTTCAATATTTCTAACTCTTTTGTGAATGAATTAATAAGTTTTTCCCTATTTTCTTTCAGTCTTTGATTTCTTTGTTTGTGTGTTCTTTAAATTCACTGAATTTTTTTACCGTGTTTATAATTGTT
>NW_008369496.1:0-206 GCF_000622305.1 Nannospalax galili
AAAATCCCGAGCAAGCCCTTCATTTCTCCTACCTTGATTTCCCCACGTGTGAAGCAGAGCTGATTTCGGAGGACCTTCTCCACTCTCTTCTTCATCTGAAGCTGTGTAATGTTTATTTTCAGTCTTTCTTATTTTCTAAAGCAAATATTTAGACACCCCAAATTATGTGTTTATTTACTGAATATTTTGAACACAGAACAATTTTC
>NW_008369497.1:0-206 GCF_000622305.1 Nannospalax galili
TTTATCGCCAGACTCTGTTAGCGGTATCAAAGGGGCCGGAAGGCGCCCAACAAATTTGACAAAGATACGTGCTATAATTCAAAAAATAAAAAATAAAACCCCCACAGGGTTTCTAAAACACTTGATAGAGAGATATCGGATGTACACCCCTTCTAATCCCACAGCCCAGGAGCGTCAGGCAGATCTTGTTATGGCCTTTATAGGGC
>NW_008369498.1:0-206 GCF_000622305.1 Nannospalax galili
GTGTGGGCACTGGCCCATTTCATCTCTTGGGACCCCAGACCTCTGGACTGCTTCCTGACTTCCTTTGTACCCAGACCAACTCAATTCCTCAGTCTAGTCCCCAAGAGCCTGTGGGGCCTTTCCCCTCCTCCACCTTGCGTTTGCATCCCTGGCCTGCCCAGACCCCAGCTTCCTGGGGTCAGCATTTCTCCTGGGTAAGTTTGGTC
>NW_008369499.1:0-206 GCF_000622305.1 Nannospalax galili
AGTAGTCTGTGTTTAATTGAAGGAGCTGGTTTCTTGTTGACAAGATTTGCCTCTGCACAGTGTCCCGATGACCCTCAGTTTGCCAAAAGACCACTTCTAGTTGTCTTCAAGACAGTCACAACCCTACTTTTTGCAGATTACTAACAATATCAGTAGGATTTCTTTGCTGGAGTTTCTTTAATTGGATGAGCTGTAGGTCAAGAAGG
>NW_008369500.1:0-206 GCF_000622305.1 Nannospalax galili
TTATTTATGTGTGTATGTGTCTGTGTATGTCTACATTTGTGTGGGTACCTAAAGAGGCCAGAAGAGAGCATTGGATCCTCTGGAGCTGGAGTTACAAGCGTTTGTGAGCTGCCCAGTATGAATGCTGGGAATTGAACTTGGGTCTTCTGGAAGAGCAGTAAGTGCTCTTAACCACTAAGCCATCTCTCTAGCCCTATTTCTAGATT
>NW_008369501.1:0-206 GCF_000622305.1 Nannospalax galili
ACTCCTGGACTCCAGAAGCGGCAGTGCTGGGTGCTCACTGCAAGGAGGTGGCCTAAGTAATAGAAGAAAACCTACAAAGTGGCAGTTGAAAAACCGGGGGCTAGAGATCTAGCTCAGTGATAAAGCTATTGCCTAGCGTGCATGAGGCCCTGAGTTCAGTTTCCAGTATTGCAGGAAAACAAGCAAAACAGAACTATCACCCCCAA
>NW_008369502.1:0-206 GCF_000622305.1 Nannospalax galili
AGGCAGAATTCCTCTAGTCATCTCTGTTTTCCTGCCTCAGGCATTCAGGCAACAACTGAAGGTGGTTCAGTGAAAAGTCAAATTGGCTAATCCCTGCCAGGCACCTGGAAGCTCAAGTGGCTCCATGACAAAATATTTAAAACTGCAAACTTTTTTCCTTCAGACCTAGGGGCTTGTAACTTGCCAAGGCGCTTCAGCCCTCTAGT
>NW_008369503.1:0-206 GCF_000622305.1 Nannospalax galili
GACAGCCCAAGCTACTTGAATAAAGATGCTAGAGTAGTGCCAACACACTTCAACCCCAGCTACTAAAGACAAAACTACACTGAGATCCTAACTCAGAACTACCCAACCAATTCCTTTCTAAAATCCAGATCCACAGAGACTCCGAGAGAAAATAAAGTGGCTGTAGATCTTTCTGGCCACTAATAATTAAGGTAATAAGTTATGTA
>NW_008369504.1:0-206 GCF_000622305.1 Nannospalax galili
AGATTGCTTTTGTCTTCAGGAGTTCCCACAGAGGCCCAAGTCAGATGAGCAGATACTCTCAGGCTTTCTCCTAAGGTCTGATCTCTCCAGGAAAGATTTTGGCCTCAGTAATTTGGGGGTTGTACTGGCCTGGGAGCAGGGCCCAGGAAAGACACTGGTCTAGGCAGCTAGTGGCCATGCGACTCAGAGATGCAAAGGGAGATGGG
>NW_008369505.1:0-206 GCF_000622305.1 Nannospalax galili
CAATTAAGGAAAGCACTTTACCATGTAGCAGGGAGAGAGACAATCTTAGAATCACGATGACTTTAATTCATGGTCAATATGTAGTCCTCTGCATACATAACACTTACCATCAGTACTTGAAGACTTGTGAGTTGGAATTGCATGTTCTTTGAAGGATCTAAATTTTGGTGCACAACATTTGTACATGATTTCATGTTTATGTAGTG
>NW_008369506.1:0-206 GCF_000622305.1 Nannospalax galili
TAGATTAGACCCTCTTATGGCTAGGAAAAATCATGCATAAATATAGACATCCATATGAAGCATTTCATTGATTTCTTTATTTTTATGTGTATGAGTGTGCTGCCTGCATGTGTGCAATGCCTGAATAGACCAGAAGAAGGAGACAGATCCTCTCAAACTGGAGTGACAGACTGTTGTTATGGGTGCTGAGAACTGAACCTGAGTCC
>NW_008369507.1:0-206 GCF_000622305.1 Nannospalax galili
CATCCCTGCATCTCTGGGATAAAGCCAACTTGATCATGGTGGTTGATCTTTATGATGTGTGTCTACATGCGGTTTGCAAGTATCTTGTTGAGAGTTTTTGCATCTTTGTTCATTAAGGAAATGGGTCTACAGTTTTCTTTTTTGGTTGTATCTAATACCTGGCTTTGGTATTAGAGTGATGCTGGAAGGAGGAATTTAGAAGTTCT
>NW_008369508.1:0-206 GCF_000622305.1 Nannospalax galili
ATTATTAGTATTAATTTAAGAGAAATGAGGACATAAATGTGAATTTCATGTGCTGTTAAAATGTTTGACTTACCCTTTGTTCTCAGTCAAGTAGGAATGCATTTAAATGACTTAGTGAACTTGACTAGGAAAGAACTCATGAATCTGAGAGATAGTTTCTTTTTTAACATTTACAAGGTCACAGAAAAGATCAAATGGCTGTGAGC
>NW_008369509.1:0-206 GCF_000622305.1 Nannospalax galili
ATTTGTTTGCAGTCCCAGAGGATTTCAAAGGAGGCACCTGGAAGGCATTCCAACATCCTTCAAACCCCGTCAAGCTTCAAATCTGGTGGGATGCCTCCTGCTAACCTGCCTCAGTGGCACACTCCAGCCATCACCTTGCCCCTGGCCTCGGTCCCGCGGTTGCAGGCTCCCAATGCCCCTCGCCCCATACGTTCAGAAGAGCCAGT
>NW_008369510.1:0-206 GCF_000622305.1 Nannospalax galili
GGCCAAGGTCCAGCCACAAGGCAGGATCCCTCATTGTCCACTGTCTCCATATGTAGGTTGTGTGAAGGAGAAGTCTCTCAGTGGTTTCCTGGGTGCATGTCATCATCATCATCGTGGTCATCAGGATGTTGGGTGCCAGCCTTGCGTGCTTTGGCTGGTTTCACCCAGGTAAGTCTTGGAACCAGTGCCCCACCCGGGTGGCCGCA
>NW_008369511.1:0-206 GCF_000622305.1 Nannospalax galili
TATTTATTTATTTATTTATTTTTATTGACTTCACATTCTTTCTGGGCTACTGAACCCAATACAGTCCTACTCTGGATCATTTAGTGGGCTTGAAATATTCACAGAGTTGTGACTTGATCTTCTGCAGTCTATCAAATGTGCACACAAAAGGCTACAACTGGCCAAGTTTTAAAGAATAAGAGACTTCAGCGTGTATGTCCTTGGAT
>NW_008369512.1:0-206 GCF_000622305.1 Nannospalax galili
AATCTGTTGTACTTGGATTGCTGGAGCCTGTGTATGTCTATAAAGTCATCAGGCAGATCTCAATGGTATTGTCCATCACCTCCACCAACTAGAATGATAAATTTCCATGCTTCCTCCTCAAACATAACACATTCCTCAAAAATTTGTTGATTTTATTTTTGTGTGTATATCACACAGAACATCCCAAACCATCTCATTCGACTATA
>NW_008369513.1:0-206 GCF_000622305.1 Nannospalax galili
TTTTTTTGTGAATTGTGCATTTGTTATATCTAAAAGTCATTGCCCCAACTCAAGATCTTCTGGGTTCTTCTGGTTATCTAAAGATAACTTTAGACTTTTATGATTTGCATTTTACATTTACATCTGTGACTCATTTTGTAAAGGATACAAGTATTACAGAGTTTGGGACCACTGGGAAAAGACCACCAGACACCGTGTCAGATTTT
>NW_008369514.1:0-206 GCF_000622305.1 Nannospalax galili
GATATGGATAAAAATTTTCTTAGTTTAAGGGAGGGAGGAGGGAAGTGTATATAAGGAACCTAGGCGATAAGGGGAAAGAAGGAACTCAAGAGAGGTAGGTCTGTAGGAAAAGGGCATTATTAAGGGAGAAAGGGGAAAAATGGGGGCACCTTAAGCGGAAAACTATGGTGGAGGGGAGAGATAATGTGAGAGATAAATAATGCCTA
>NW_008369515.1:0-206 GCF_000622305.1 Nannospalax galili
CACAAGGGTTTAAAAGCTCTCCCACCATATTTGATGAGGCCCTACATGAAGACCTCCAAGGCTTCTGAACTGCCCACCCCCTTTTCTCTTCTACACTATGTAGATGATTTGCTCCTCACCACCCCAGAGTGCCCTTCTTGCTTAGAGTCTACAACAGAAGTGTTAAAGGAACTTCAGCACCTGAGATACGAGGTGTCAGCTAAAAA
>NW_008369516.1:0-206 GCF_000622305.1 Nannospalax galili
TTTAAATGCACCCATTTTCATTTTTCATGCATCAGTTGCACTTAGGTTGCTTCTATATCTTAGCTATTGTGAAAAAAGAAGCAACAAACCTGAATGAGTCCTCTCCAGTAGGATGAGTCCTTTGTGTGTATGCCAAGGAGTGGTATAACCAGGTACTATAGCAGGGTCATGTTTAGTGTTTTAGGATATTTCCACACTGCTTTCCA
>NW_008369517.1:0-206 GCF_000622305.1 Nannospalax galili
CCTACCTCTAAAACGAATCCTAACACTTAGCATAATTCCAACACTTAACCTCATGCCAACCCGAAACACAGTCTTAACCCTAGCCCGAAGCCAATCCTTAACCCTAACCCTTATCGAAAACTAAGCCTAAACCTAAACATAACCTAATCCTAAAAATAATCCCTACCCTAACCCTAATTTACACTAAATCCTAACCCTAGTTCTAT
>NW_008369518.1:0-206 GCF_000622305.1 Nannospalax galili
CAGTCACCATTTGAACTAATATAACAATAATTATGACAAATGATAGAAGCCGTATAAAAACAGTGTATATGGCATGGTTACACCTACATATAAATCTAGGAAATGACTTCAAGAAAGTAGTTCTTAAAGCCCGGCTTTTTCTTTCTTCCTGTGATAAACAAAACCTTCTAACCTTTCATATATGTAAGAATGGCCATAGGAATAGA
>NW_008369519.1:0-206 GCF_000622305.1 Nannospalax galili
CCACTACACCCAGCTACGCATAAGTACCTTTCTTAGGCTGTCAAAGTCTGAAAGCACCAAGAACCAGTAGACAAGGTGAAGTCATCAAGAACTACATTAATAAAGTTTGCGTGTGTGGGTTCATTTAGAATGTACCCTAAGGTATATTACCCCACCTGATGTTCAAAACTACCACAAAAACAGAAATCTTGATTTCACCAGAGGTG
>NW_008369520.1:0-206 GCF_000622305.1 Nannospalax galili
AAACCCGGGTCTTCTGCAAGAACAACCAGTGTTCTTAACTGTTGAGCCATCCTTTAAATGCTTATCATTTACTTCTTTTAAGGTTGGGATTGCCAACCACTCTTTGACACCTGTAGTCATGGCCTGTCCCTTTCACCTGCAGGTAGGGCTAGTCCAGTGAGAAAAATAGACATACACTTAGAAGTCTAATTAAAACACACGCTGTC
>NW_008369521.1:0-206 GCF_000622305.1 Nannospalax galili
GTTTATGGTTAGGATTAGGTTTAGTGTTAGGACTACTCCTAGATTTAGGCTTCGGTTTGTAGCTAGGGCTAGTGTTAGGTGTGGGGAAAGTAAAGGGTTAATATTAGGATTACTGTTCGGTTTAGGGTAGGCCTAGGGTTACTTTGAGGTTATGATTAGTGTTAGGAATAGGGCAAGTGTTATTGTTACATTTAGGGCTAAGGTGT
>NW_008369522.1:0-206 GCF_000622305.1 Nannospalax galili
TATGGTATCATTTAATTCAGACATCTCTCTGTTTATTCTTTGTCCAATTGAGCTTTCTAACGGAGACAGTAGGGTATTGAAGTCCCCTCCTATTACTGAGTTGGGGTTCATCTGGGTCTTAAAGTCCTGTACTGTTTTTTTTTTGTGTGTGTGTGTGTGTGTGAATTTGGGTGCACCAGAGTTTGGTGCATATATGTTAACAATTG
>NW_008369523.1:0-206 GCF_000622305.1 Nannospalax galili
CACAGAGAGACCGTGTGAGCCTGCGGACCCTGCGCGGCTACTACAACCAGAGTGAGGACGGTGAGTGACCCCGAGTGACCCCGGGTCGGAGGCCAGAGTCACCCCGGGTTCCCAGGTCCGAGGTTCGGCAGAGACTGCGAGACCCGCGGGGATCCTGGACTCAGAAGAGCCGAGGGAATTGACAGGGTTTGGATTTAGGTGGAGAT
>NW_008369524.1:0-206 GCF_000622305.1 Nannospalax galili
CATGTCAGAGAGGCAGATGACACGACCATGTGCACATCAGAGACGGTAGGTAACATGATATTCTGCACGTCAGTGGGTTCAGGAGACATGATGATCTGCATGTCAGATGGGGTAGGTGACATTACCACCTACACGTCAGAGGGAGCAGGTGATATGACCATCTGCACATCAGATGGGGCAAGTGACACGAAAATGTCCACGTCAGA
>NW_008369525.1:0-206 GCF_000622305.1 Nannospalax galili
ATATATCTTATTTATTTATTTATTTATTATTTATTTTTATTTATTTGTGTTGTATAATGTAACATGTCAGAAGATAACTTGTAGGAGTTGGTGCTCTCCTTCCACTATGTAGGTCCTGGGGATTGAATTTAGGTTGTTAGGTTTGGTAGCAAGGGCCTTTACCTACTGAGCTATCTTGCTGGGCCCCCTCTTTTTTCTTTTTTTCT
>NW_008369526.1:0-206 GCF_000622305.1 Nannospalax galili
GGCTCCCTGGTGGCACCTAGGGAAGGCTGCGAAGCCCCTTGCAGGCGTCCCCCCAGCGCCGCCTCCTGAGACCCTGAGGACATTCCCAGGACTGGAACTGGTCACCAGCGAGCTCTCACCTAGCAGGAGCCCTGCAGGAGGAAGACGCACGCTGCCCAGTGCTTCTTTTTCTCAAGGTAAGTCTTTCTTTTGATTCTTAGGTCTAG
>NW_008369527.1:0-205 GCF_000622305.1 Nannospalax galili
TGCTGGATAAAACAGTCTGGCTTGGCATCTATAGTCATTTAGAACTGGGAACACTTGGGTTCAGGCTCTTCTGGCTTTCATAGTTTGCATTGAAAAATCAGCTGTACTTCTGATGGGTTTTTGTATATGTGTGACTTGTTGCTTTTCCCTTTCAGCTTTCAGTATTCTCTCTCTCTCTCTCTCTCTCTCTCTCTCTCTCTCTCTC
>NW_008369528.1:0-206 GCF_000622305.1 Nannospalax galili
GAAAATCAAATATGTGCTTCAAGGTCAACTGCCTGAGCTGCTGACCAATGGCTGCCTATCAGGAAGATCAAAGCTGTTCCTGCATGCATCCACTCACCAGCAGATATGGACCACATTTCACAAACCAACTACTCTTTAGTTTGAGGTTATAGGAACAAAGAAAGGCAATCCTGTTTCTTTCAGGAAGTTTATATTGTACAAGAAAA
>NW_008369529.1:0-206 GCF_000622305.1 Nannospalax galili
TCTTTACACTGTTGCTACAGAATGTCTCAGGGAACAGACATATGACTTGAAACTCTACCTAATGTCGGTGAGTATAAGGCCCTGTTACAAACAGAAGTCTTGAGGCTTTCAGTGTTTGAGCTAGCTTATTTTCAAATCTCATTAGAAAATTCCCTTGTTTCTCTTGTAATTCAACTCCAAACAAAACAAAACAAAACAAATTCCTA
>NW_008369530.1:0-206 GCF_000622305.1 Nannospalax galili
ATGATCTGTCAAGCCAAATAAACAGGTTACTGAAACTGAAGTGCCTTGAAGGTTTTCCCGAAGCAACTGTGGGGAAAAGCCGGGGTCACTGGTTGACTTCAGGCCCTCCTCACTGCATGCAGGGCTTGCCCCGTTATCACAGTGACAACTGCCATGGCATCTTGTCACACTCTGCATGTGAATTCTCACGCTTCTCTTTCAGCCTC
>NW_008369531.1:0-206 GCF_000622305.1 Nannospalax galili
TACCTGGCTCCAAAATTTTTGTTTTATTTCATAAATAATGTATTTACTTTTCTATCCATACCCCATGTTCTAAAGGGGACTAGAATTCATGATAAAAATTCCTTTATATTGTTAATAATCACAGCAATTTGTTCGAACTTTTCCTAACGGTACCCCTTACATTCTTTTCTTTTTAAATTTTTTACTGAAGATTTTTGATTTTCATA
>NW_008369532.1:0-206 GCF_000622305.1 Nannospalax galili
GTACTATCTTCATCATCCCATAGTACTGCCTACCTGTTTCCACTGTGAAGTGCAAGGGTGGCTGACTGATTAGATTCTTGATTAAGGAGAGTTTGTAATTCTTTAATTGGCAGAAGAAACAAATCCAATCAAGACCCCTAGATGGTAGTATTTTTACCAGTGTATTTGAAAAGTGCCTTGATTTATGACTTTCATTGTTGTGTTAC
>NW_008369533.1:0-206 GCF_000622305.1 Nannospalax galili
TAGAGATAGATAGATTGATAGATAGATAGGTAGATAGATAGACAGATAGATGATAGAGATAGATTGATTGATAGATGATAGATAGATGATAGATAGATGATAGAGATAGATTGATAAATGATAGATAGATGATACATAGATGATAGAGATAGATTGATAGATGATAGATTAGATAGATAGATCAATAGATTAGATAGATAGAGATA
>NW_008369534.1:0-206 GCF_000622305.1 Nannospalax galili
CTACTCCAGAGGAGCATGGAAATTCCATTAGGATGTCAAAAAGCATATATCACAGAAGCAATATTTACAAGCAGAGTCCACTGCTGAATGAGCAGTTACATAAGAGCTAGCCTTGATCCTGGATGCAAGAAAATGCAACATCATTCAGCTTTCATATTTGGAAATAAAATTACTGACCTCTTAGCAATTGTGAAAATTATAAAATC
>NW_008369535.1:0-206 GCF_000622305.1 Nannospalax galili
CTCCCTGTAGCCCCAGCTATGTAGACCAGGCTAGCCTCAGTCTCACAGAGTTCTGCTGGCCTCTGCCTCCCCCAGTCCTAGGATTAAAGGCATGTGCACCATGCCCAACCTGCCTCCCTTTTGTAAGTCTCATAGTTACATTGTGGGAAAGCTTTTGCTCCCTCAATATATCTTGTTTTCTCATTGCATTAGTCAGGGTTTCCTAA
>NW_008369536.1:0-206 GCF_000622305.1 Nannospalax galili
GCAAGAACAGTCAGTGTTCTTAACCGCTGAGCCATCTCTCCAGCCCCAGGCTGAGGTCTTTCAATGTGCTCGTTGTCCATTTACATACATTCTTTGAAGAAATAATCTGCTTAAGCCCTTTGCCAGTTTTAAAACCTGTTCATATTTCTGTTGTCGAGTTGCATACAGCTAGTAATTCTAGCATTACATAATAAATTGTTCCAGCC
>NW_008369537.1:0-206 GCF_000622305.1 Nannospalax galili
TCCCACTCAATAATCAAGAAGATGCCCCACAGGCAACACCACAGCCCAGTCTAATGGAAGCAATTCCCCAACTGAGGCTCCCAGTACTCAAGTGTGTGAACTTGACACTAAAGCTATCCAGCATATACACATAAAATAAAAATGAATAAATAAATAAAAATTTTAGAGTCAGGAGGCAAGATTATGAGTTCTTAAACACTACATAA
>NW_008369538.1:0-206 GCF_000622305.1 Nannospalax galili
AGATAAAGGTAGGTATCAAAGATCTGAGGATCCCATGCTTTAGCCCTTTTTAATTTTTATTCATGTATACACATGTGTGTCTGTCTATGCCCACGTTCGAGACAATGTCAAATCCAGTGGAGCTAGTTAGGTTGAGAGGCACCTGATGTGAGTGCTATGAAGGGAACTCAGGTCCTCTGCAAGGGCAGTATGCGCTCTTAACCACT
>NW_008369539.1:0-206 GCF_000622305.1 Nannospalax galili
GGCATCACTGAAATATTAGTTTACTCCTTTCAATGCCAAGGCCATAAACTAGTAAAAGCCAATAAATAATTATTGAGAAAAACAAACTAATAATCATACAAAAATTATTTAAAATTGCTACTTCTAGTCAAGAATCAAAGGAAATAGATTTTTGAAGAAATAATTTATATTTCAAATAGGAAGGAAATCTTTGAAAAATGAAAAAA
>NW_008369540.1:0-206 GCF_000622305.1 Nannospalax galili
AAAAGACCAAATCTACAGATCATAGGGATAAAGGAAGGAGAAGAATTTCAGTTTAAAGTTGTTGACCAGATCTTACACAGGATTGTAGAAGATAATTTGACAAAATTAAAGAAAGACATCCCCATACAAATACAGGAAGCACACAGAACATCAAGTAGATAGGATCAGAAAAGAAACTCCCCTCAACATATCATAGTAAAAACACT
>NW_008369541.1:0-206 GCF_000622305.1 Nannospalax galili
GCCTCCATACACCTCTCCTGGGGTTACACATGTATATGGCCATGCCTGGCACTTGAAGATGCTGGGAATTTGAAGTCAGGTTACCTTGCTTTTCCAGCAAGTGCACTTACCCTTATGCCAGTTTTTCAGCCAAAAGACATGTTTTCCGTCTATAGTACACATTGAAAACACAACACATAGCTATAGCTTCCTCCTTCCCTCCTTCC
>NW_008369542.1:0-206 GCF_000622305.1 Nannospalax galili
CCATCACTATTGAGATGCAAACAAAATAATATTATGCCAGTCAAGAAATAATAAAGTCCTGACACACAGGACAAAGTAGACCACAAAAGAGGCAAGTGTCTCTGGGGAGCTAGGACCCCTGGAAGAGATGCAGTCAATTTAAGAGAGAGAGCACGGCCGTGAACCTGTTGTTCTTAGTAAAGGATGCTTTCCACTTAGTGGCCTGT
>NW_008369543.1:0-206 GCF_000622305.1 Nannospalax galili
GGCATTTTCACCGACAATGCCCTAACCCGTGTCCCAGAGACAGCCCCAAACTAGCCCAGGATGCCCCCTGTACCCCGTGTCCAAAGTGTAAAAAGGGATTTCATTGGTCCAAAGATTGCAGATCAAAATATACGAGGAGAGCCTTTAAACTCCTCGAGGGGCGCCCCCCAGCCCCGTTAAATAAGGGGAGGAAAAATGTACAAGCC
>NW_008369544.1:0-206 GCF_000622305.1 Nannospalax galili
CAATATAATGGCACATTTGGCCATAATGTTGGCACATTGGAGCATTGTGGTGTCACTTTGGAGAATTGTGATGTCACATTGGAGCACTGTAATGACACATTCGAACATTGGGATGTCACATTGGGGGACTTGGAGCTGACATTGAGCAGTGTGTTTGCATATTGAGCATGGTGAACTACAAAATGGATCCTTGTAATGACACAAAG
>NW_008369545.1:0-206 GCF_000622305.1 Nannospalax galili
GAGGCTTGTGAGGCCGGCCTGGAGCCAGCCCCTTTCCCTTCGTGGTGCTGGTCTCTAGGTCCCCTCCTCCAGTCTCACCGCCAGTGCCAGAGTTGGCTCTAGTACTCCAAGTGTATCTTTCAGGTAGTCCTAAGAGTCAACTTACAGGATCCAATATGCACAGCTTTGTAGCGGCCGACTTCATCTGCACTTCCAGAGACCAAGAC
>NW_008369546.1:0-206 GCF_000622305.1 Nannospalax galili
GCGGTAGGGTCCTGCAGCTGTATCTAAACCCCTCAGGTCAGAGGGGATTTTATGGGGGGGCATTCTGTGGCATGACTGTAGCGCTCAGGTGACAACTTTCAAGAGTCAGTTCTTGACTTCCACCATGTGGGGACGGGGTTTTCCTGTTGTTTGCACTGCTGGTAGCTGGACTGATTCTGCCATATGGGTCTCCCTCCAACACAGTA
>NW_008369547.1:0-206 GCF_000622305.1 Nannospalax galili
CTGCCACCTCTACCGTGCACATGGTTGTGTCACGTGCTCCCTCTTTCGTGCAGATTGTCGTATCACTGGCCCCCTGTGATGTGCATCTTGTCGTATAACCTGCCCTCTCTAATGTGCACATGGTTGTGTCACCTGCCCCCTCTAACGTGCTAATGGTCGTTTCACCTGCCCCTCTGACATACAGATGGTCGTATCACCTTCCCCCT
>NW_008369548.1:0-206 GCF_000622305.1 Nannospalax galili
CTAACCCTACACCTAACAATAATCATAACCCTAAACCTACCCTATACCTAACCTTAACCCTAAATCTACTGTAGTGCTAGCCCTATACATAACTCTAACACTAGCCTTAAACCAAAGACTATCCCTAAACATAATCCAAGCACTGATCCTAATGCTAAGCCTAGCAGTAATCGTTACTCTAGTCCTAAACCTAACCCTAACCCTAA
>NW_008369549.1:0-206 GCF_000622305.1 Nannospalax galili
GGGGTTGTTTGTTAAGGATGAGGAGCCTGCCTGCAGGGAAGTCTTTCTTTCTCTTCTGGTTTCATACAGGGGTTAGAGGGAAAGGGAAGACTTTGATTAGCTGATCAGAATTAGTTTTAAAATACTGTAGTGAATGGTCTCCAAGGAAGTATTGCTGGTCACAGAGCAGACTAGACTGGTAAATGTAAAGTTACTTGTGCCCTGTG
>NW_008369550.1:0-206 GCF_000622305.1 Nannospalax galili
CTGGCCTTGAACTCACAGAGATCTGCCTGCCTCTGCCTCCCCAGTGCTGAATTAAAAGCATACACCACCACGCCCGGTTCCAATGTAATTTTTTTAACCTAAAAATTTATTGAGAATTTCATGCATGCATATAATGTGTTTTGATCACATCCACACCCACTCCCTCCCCTCCAACTCCTCCTATAACTCCCCATCACTTTTTTCTT
>NW_008369551.1:0-206 GCF_000622305.1 Nannospalax galili
AGCTACTCAGTGTCTCTCGGTCTCTTGGCTGGGCTAAGCTATGTAAGGCTCTACATTGTTGTCAAAGCCAATGTAGATGGAGTGACTGGCCTATGACATCAGCCATGCCTTCCAGGTGTAAGATGTACACCATATTCAACACAAGCTGTTCCTCTATGAAGGTTTGCGGCCAAAGTGTCAGAGTGAAGACATGCTACCTAGCCCAA
>NW_008369552.1:0-206 GCF_000622305.1 Nannospalax galili
TTGTGAATCAGTGATAGAACTCACCATAAGAAAACTGAAAAAATTCCCATGTACTCTAATAAGTCTGTCAGAAAAGCAAAACTGCAAAATCATTTGGAGAGTCCGTTATGTTTCTGAATATTATCAGTGGAGCATAGTACTGTGTTACAAATCCAGTACTTTCTAAAGAGTCCATCAAGCATGATGTGTCTCTTTCTCATACACAG
>NW_008369553.1:0-206 GCF_000622305.1 Nannospalax galili
CCCATGATTGAACGACCAACTTACCTGTCGGCTTGGTCACAGCAGGCTACCATGATGTCTCCAAACTATTGTTTGATCGGGTGCACACCCCTTCCGTTTTTCGTTGTCGGACCCTCACGTTGTCCCCCAGTATCCAGCCCCACATTGGGCGCCATGCTGTGGTTAGCTACTCCACAATGCAACTCGGTTCCAACCTGCAGAACTTC
>NW_008369554.1:0-206 GCF_000622305.1 Nannospalax galili
ATTTCCTGGTCAGTTCAAGATTGATTTCTCTGTGTCCTGAACCCAAAGTCTGTGGCATCTTCAGCAATGGGGGTCTCACCTTCTAGCTATGGTGGGCAACAAGAGCAATGGCAATAGCCTTTATTGTTTTCAATGCCTCTGTGTCCTCCTGACCAGTAACTCTTAGGAAGGTAACCTGTGTCTGACGTTGAGATTTTTATTTAATA
>NW_008369555.1:0-206 GCF_000622305.1 Nannospalax galili
CAAATGTGATGTCACATTGGGAGATTGTGATAGCACACGGGACCATAGTGTTTGGCTCAATCGAGCACTGTGATGTCACGTTTGAGCACTGTGAAAACATGTTGGAGCATTGTGATATCACATTGGGTAATATGACGGGACACTGAGCACCGTGATTGCATATTGAGTATTGTGATGACACAAAGGATCATTGTGAAGACACAATG
>NW_008369556.1:0-206 GCF_000622305.1 Nannospalax galili
AGACAGCAAAAAGATGGATTTTGTTTCTTAATCCATTCACTTAACCCGTGTTTTTTGACTGGAGAGTTCAGTCCATTAACACTTAAAGTTATTATTGAAAGAGGTGTATTGGTTGCCATCATTTTATTTTCTGTTTGTGTTCTTTTTCTGACATTGTGTTGCTTCAATTATACCTTCATTTTCTTTCATTGTCCCTGGGGTACAGT
>NW_008369557.1:0-206 GCF_000622305.1 Nannospalax galili
CCATAACATTATGGACAGCAGGGAGAGGAGCACCTTGGGGAGCCTCCCGCGCTCTGCAGGTTATTAGAGGACATCAGTCGGAGTTGGCGCAGCACTGTCATGCACTGGGTGAGCTTCATCTCTGAGAACGTTGGAGCTACTGCTCTTCCTTCTGTCTTCTTTTCCATCAGGAGGAGGAAACCACCCCCTTCTGGTGCCATATGACA
>NW_008369558.1:0-206 GCF_000622305.1 Nannospalax galili
ATAGCTCTGCTTCCCTTTGAAGCTTCACAAGCCAGGCCTCCATCATCTACAAATTTTTCAGCATAACTGTTCCAAGCTCCACTGCAACGAACTCTGAGCATGCAATGGCTTTTCCAGCCCAAAGTTACAAATACTTGCACAGTCCTCCCAAAAACACCAAGGTCAGGTCTGTCAGCAATATCCAACTTTCTGGTACCAATTTCTGT
>NW_008369559.1:0-206 GCF_000622305.1 Nannospalax galili
CCTAGCCCTGCCAGCCTGGTTCTGTCTTCTTCAAACAGCCCCCAAAGAAACTCACCTTGAAACCTCACCTTGGGATTCCATCCTCCTGCACCAAAAAAAAACTCTCTGGAAAAGCAAACAAACAAAGTAAACACAGATGTCCTGAGCCCATCCCTCAAATAGTAAAAATATGATAAACCAAGAAAATATGACCCCCTCCAAGAAAA
>NW_008369560.1:0-206 GCF_000622305.1 Nannospalax galili
TATACACATATATACATATATATCATATTTTAAAAAAAGGTTCCAGGAAAGGCTCTTCAGTGGGTTGGTCTTATTAGAAGCAAAGCTAATAGTTATACTACAGATACACTGCATCTGTGAAAGGCAGATTCACCATCTCAAGAGATAATTCCAAAAGTACTGCCTACCTGCAAATGAACAGCCTGAGAACTGAGGACATGGCAATG
>NW_008369561.1:0-206 GCF_000622305.1 Nannospalax galili
AACCCAGAAATGGCATCATGTAGAGAAGTTAGTGTGTCATGTGTCACAGAGGCCCCCCATTAGTAATTAAAACCTAAGAAATTTCTTAAATTAATTCCCTAATTTAGTAATTCATAGAGGCCTCTGCCGTTTGGACAGATATTCCAGAATCATTAGTGTCACGCCATCTCCAATGAAGCCCGTGTGAGATCCTCCGTGGGTTGAGG
>NW_008369562.1:0-206 GCF_000622305.1 Nannospalax galili
TATCTTTTTGAGACAGGATCTCCCTGTAGCCCCAGCTGACCTGAAACTCCCCATTTAGACCAGGCTGGCCTTGAACTCTCAGAGATCTGCCTAGCCTGCCTCCTGAGTGCTACAATTAAAGGTGCGTGCCACACCACACCCAGTATCAATTGGAATTTTAGATTTCATCAAAATTAAAAACTTCGAATACTGCTTCCTGATCCTTT
>NW_008369563.1:0-206 GCF_000622305.1 Nannospalax galili
GGGACAGCTAGGCCCTGGGGGGGCCTCTAGGGAGATGCACTTACATTTCTTCTGCAGAACGCTCTGTCTGGCCTTGACGATGCCAGGATGTTGGAGTCCATCTG
Source organism: Nannospalax galili (assembly GCF_000622305.1). Classification (NCBI taxonomy): domain Eukaryota; kingdom Metazoa; phylum Chordata; class Mammalia; order Rodentia; family Spalacidae; genus Nannospalax; species Nannospalax galili. The sequence continues at coordinate 105 of NW_008369563.1, forward strand.
GCTGTCTCCAGTGAGAGGGATGGATGTTATGGGCCTTTCAGGAATTCTGGGGAAAACATGTCACAGGTCACTACACGTTATAACTGGACAATTGCCTTCCCA
>NW_008369564.1:0-206 GCF_000622305.1 Nannospalax galili
GTTCCAGTAGAGAAGGTGTAATTTCATTGGGATTTTCTGTCTGAGGGCGGAAGAACCTGGGATGGCATGGGGAGAGTCCCGTCATAATGTCAAAGGAGACAATCAGGAATCCAAGTAGGTGATTCAGTGTTCTGTGAAAAAATATAAGCATATCCTCCTCCCGATGTTAATAAAGCATCATAGCTATGCCTTGTGCATAGGAAGGA
>NW_008369565.1:0-206 GCF_000622305.1 Nannospalax galili
CATCCTACCAAAAGCCATTTATAGATTTAATGCAATGCCAATCAAAACCCTCATGACATTTTTCACATAATTGGCAAAAAGCATCCCAATATTCATATGGAAGCACAAAAGATCTCAGATAGCTAAGGCAATGCTGAGCACTAAGAGCAATGCTGGTGGGATTACTATACCAGATAGTAAACTGTATTACAGAGCTATAGTCATAA
>NW_008369566.1:0-206 GCF_000622305.1 Nannospalax galili
ATATCAAGTTCCCAGGGAGGTCAGACCTGCCCTTACTGGATGTTTCTGTTTGGCCCATCCTATGCAAACTTACTCACTCATGCAAACACTGAGTGCTTTATACAAATCCTGCCACCTGTATTTGCTATTTGTGTTTCTCAAAAGAGTTTTGGTAAAATTTGCATCTGACTTGGCTCATTTAGCTTTGTTAAGAGTTCAGATGCTGT
>NW_008369567.1:0-206 GCF_000622305.1 Nannospalax galili
GTGACTTACTATGATACTGACATGCACCCCAATAGGTAGGGGTTTAAGATACGAATGAGACTAAGACACATATATGTTGACTTATGTGCAAATGAACCAAATAGCCCACACTGCACAAATAATCCAAAAGCCCTAACTTCTGGACAGAAAGGCTATCAAGCTGCTAAACACTTGCTCTGCCCTGGTCTGCTTCCCTCCTCCACTGT
>NW_008369568.1:0-206 GCF_000622305.1 Nannospalax galili
AGATGATAGATCTTCAAGGTTTGTGTGGAGAATGGTGGAATGGATTGATAAGGCTTGTCAATACATGTTAAGGGAAAGGCCTTAATTAGGGGAGAAAAACACAAAATCGAAGTTACTATGTATTTTAAATACCTTTGACATTTCCTGAAAACATAATATTGTCTTTGTGCCAAAGAAAGGTCACTAGATGCTTTATTCTCACATTT
>NW_008369569.1:0-206 GCF_000622305.1 Nannospalax galili
AGATGTTCATGTCACCTGCCCCCTCTGACTTACAGATGGTCGTGTCACCTGCGGCACTGCAGTAAAGATGGTCATGTCACCTGCCACCTCTGACATGCAGGTGGTCTTGTCTCCTGCCGCACTGTCGTGTATGGTCGTTGCACCTGCCCCATCATACTTGCAGATGGTCATGTCACCTACCCCCTCTGATGTGCAGATGGTCGTGT
>NW_008369570.1:0-206 GCF_000622305.1 Nannospalax galili
GCAAGTTTGGGCTTTTGAATGGCTTTCACCTGAGCTGTTCTTCCTCAGACACCCACACCCCATGGCCATTGCCTTCTAGCCACTCTCTAAATGCCAGCTGATCACTACAGTGTTTTCACTTAGACAGATGAACTGCATCACGTAAATTTATGTACGCTCTGTTATAAATTCCAAAAATGTGTAAACGCGTGTGTGTCATAGTCTTG
>NW_008369571.1:0-206 GCF_000622305.1 Nannospalax galili
TTGAATACTAGCCTTAGGGTTCCTGGGAATTGATGCAAGATTAAATGCCTCAAAGAAAAACATAAAAGATTCTGCTTTTCAAAGGAATCACAATGTTCTGAGAGAACGCACTGTTTTATAAACACATTCTGGACATTCCAAAATGGACTGCAATCAATGTCACAGTGGATCCATATTCTTTATTGAAGTGTCACACAAATTTTCTG
>NW_008369572.1:0-206 GCF_000622305.1 Nannospalax galili
TTCTGTTATTTCAAACCTCTTGGGTTGTGAGAGCTGATTATAGATTCAAGACAAAGTCATGTAGGAAAAGGAAGAAGGCAGAAAGGGAATATTCAGGGAGAGCAAGCTGGAGGAAAGACAGTGATCAGGGATCATGTGCATAGTCAGAGATGCAGGGACGAGGGCCAGGACAAAGACAAAGAGGGGCTCTACAAGAAGGTGAGAGA
>NW_008369573.1:0-206 GCF_000622305.1 Nannospalax galili
TTCTGTCTTTGAGTTGCTGTGCTGGCTGCTAGTTTCCTACACCATCACGCTTTACCGGTGGCTCCTGGCTTCCATCCCAAGATGGCTCCCAGCTTCTCTTCCTACTTTCTGTTCGTGTCAGGCCCTGCCCATTGGAGGAACCAGCCAATCGGGAAACACTCCACCCCTTTCCTCCACTCTTACAATCTTTCCATCCATCTTCTGCT
>NW_008369574.1:0-206 GCF_000622305.1 Nannospalax galili
GCAGGTACACACAGCCACGTAGCCACCCAAACACACATGTGCAGATACACAGCCAGGCAGCCACCCAAACACACATGTGCAGATACACACAGCCACGTAGCCACCCAAACACACATGTGCAGGTACACACAGCCAGGCCAACTGCTCAAACACACACATGTGTAGATGCACACAGCCAAGAAGCTGCTCACACACACACACACACA
>NW_008369575.1:0-206 GCF_000622305.1 Nannospalax galili
GCTCAGCCATGTCTCCGCCCTGATTTCACCCGTGCACCTTCCTCAATATGCAGTTCCACCGGCCGCTGGAACACGCAGGAATAGTGTGAGGTGGCTGAAGCTGGGATCTGTGAGTCGGTGACGGAGGAATGCTGTCCCCCAGAGAGGCTGGATCTCCAGTAGTAAGATGCAGGACTCTGCTTAGTCCGTGTTACAGCTTTTATTAA
>NW_008369576.1:0-206 GCF_000622305.1 Nannospalax galili
TGTCATATATCCACCAAAACAGCACTATGTAGAATAGTTTTATTGCCCCAAACTTCATTGTGTTCACTTATTTGTCATCCTTTAGCATCCCTCCACCCACCTGGTATAACTCACTGCCCCCCACCCCCAGTACCCCATGTGGTCCAGGCTGCCCATAGACCCACAAGCCTGCTGCATCAGCTTCCCAGTGCAGCTGTGCCACCATG
>NW_008369577.1:0-206 GCF_000622305.1 Nannospalax galili
ATATCTTCAGGCTAATCTGGTACAATGAAAACAATATGTAAAAATAAGCACACGTGTAAACATACAACACACATATGCAAAAAAAAGACATGAAAATACAGTTTTTAAAAAACTCAAATGTTTTATAGCTTTTATATTTATATCTTTTGTTAGATTTTTTTTTTTGACTCTTGATCTGACATTTTTTCCCAAAGCTCTAAGCAATA
>NW_008369578.1:0-206 GCF_000622305.1 Nannospalax galili
TGAATTTTGTAATAAATAGCTTTTGTGAAGGAAACCAAGTCCCAGAGTTGTTACTCTGACACAGATCCAGCTTCTCTGCCCCAGAAGCCAGTAGGTCCCCCTCTGAGCAAATCATACTCAGATCCCGTTAATGTGATTTGTCTTTCTCTGCTTAGTTGATTTCTGTTAACATATTTATCACTAGTTTTATGCAATTTGTCACCAGT
>NW_008369579.1:0-206 GCF_000622305.1 Nannospalax galili
CTTTGAGACTCCACTTGATGCAGCCAAAATGGCCATCATCAAGAAAACAAATTCAAACAAATGCTGGTGAGAATGTGGGGAAAGAGAAATCACACACTGCTGGTAAGAATGCAAACTCATGCAGCCACTGTGGAAATCCATGTGGAGGTTCCTCAAAATAACTGAAAATAGAAATACAGTATGACCCAGCTACACCGTCCTTGGGT
>NW_008369580.1:0-206 GCF_000622305.1 Nannospalax galili
AAAGAAGCAATAACATGTACTGAGTAATATTGAACAGATTATATAACTCCTTTGTCATTAATATTGTTCTCTAAAAAATAAACATCATGGGGGCTCTGTCGTTAAGAATGCTTGCTGCTTTCATGGGGCTGGACAGATGGCTCAGCAGTTAAGAGAACTGGTTGCTCTTGCAGAGGAACCCGGTTGGGTTCCCAGCACCCACTGGT
>NW_008369581.1:0-206 GCF_000622305.1 Nannospalax galili
TTCAGGTATCATAGATAATCATTACCCACCTGATAGGCTCCTCCAGTTTTGGAAATTGCATGCCTTCACTTTTCCCCGCATCACTAGCCAAAAGCCTCTGCTTGATACCTTGTTAGTTTTCACAGATGGCTCCTCCTCCGGGATGGCTGCCTATGCCATTCAGGGACAAACAACCCGCTTTCAAACTAGTTTTGCCTCTGCACAGT
>NW_008369582.1:0-206 GCF_000622305.1 Nannospalax galili
CAGTGGACCTCGCATCCTGAGGAAAGTACACGGGTGAAAATAGGATGGGACAAGCTGAGTACACCTCAGCAGCGGAGGAACTTTCAGCACCAAAAAGCAGCGGACAGAGACACACACGCTACCGCTTCCAGGGCGTGCAAGGGACTGATCCCCGTGCCCCATTCCTGGTGCCACCAGCGCCCTATAACCTGCCCCTCTGACATGCA
>NW_008369583.1:0-206 GCF_000622305.1 Nannospalax galili
GTCTGTCTCAGGTACTGAATTCACATCATCCAGCTTGGTGGTAAACACCCTAACCTGTTGAACGATCTTGCCCACCCTGGACTGCTATCCTTTTTTTTAAAAAAAAATAGTCCTAACGAGTTTATTGGGCTTGTTAACAGAGCAAAGGGTGGAGATTTATTTACAGAAAAATGGGTGCCCTGCCCCACCCATTTACAGCTGCACTG
>NW_008369584.1:0-206 GCF_000622305.1 Nannospalax galili
GATGGTATGTAACTCCAGTTTCAGGGGCTCCAACACTCTTTTCTGGCCTCTATGGGCATTGCACCCATAAATGCAGGCAAAATACTCATATACATACCCCGCCCCCAAAGTTTTAAAGCAAGAAGCTAGACATGGTAACTCATGTCTGCAAACCCATGACAGCTTTGGGGATCTCTTTAAGCATCCATGTGTCCTACCTTACTTTA
>NW_008369585.1:0-206 GCF_000622305.1 Nannospalax galili
GTCTGATGTCATGCAGATGACAGAGATACAATGGTGGGTGCTCAAGCCTGTGGAAGCAGAGATGACAATGTAGGCGTCCCAGCGGAAAGACATAGAGCTATAGTATTTAATATTTTCCCTGTTGGGTTTTTTTTGTCTTACTTTGTTTAATATTTTGCTATTTTGGAATGTGAATGTTTACTTTATGTCATTTTTTTACTAGAACA
>NW_008369586.1:0-206 GCF_000622305.1 Nannospalax galili
AAACCTCAATGTGATTCCGAGGTGCTGGCCCCATTTAAGGTAGAACAGGAATCATGCAGGAAACTGGGCCACAAGTAAACCTCAATGTGACTCTGAGGTGCTGGCCCCATTTTAGGCAGAAAGGAATTTAGTGGGAATAACTAGGGAAAAACTGATAAACTCTGAATGATTGTGCCTGAATGTGAGAGTGAAAGTAATGGTTCCAT
>NW_008369587.1:0-206 GCF_000622305.1 Nannospalax galili
AAACCTCAATGTGATTCCGAGGTGCTGGCCCCATTTAAGGTAGAACAGGAACCATGCAGGAAACTGGGCCACAAGTAAACCTCAGTGTGATTCTGAGGTGCTGGCCCCATTTTAGGCAAAAAGGAATTTAGTGGGAATTACTAGGGAAAAACTGTTAAACTCTGAATGATTGTGCCTGAATGTGAGAGTGAAAGTAATGGTTCCAT
>NW_008369588.1:0-206 GCF_000622305.1 Nannospalax galili
CTATGTTTGAAACAAACACAAAACAAAGCAATTATAAATGTGAATATAATAGATAAAAGCAAAACAGTGTAGGGAACCAGAGATTAACACAGGAATGTGGGTCAAATAATAAGAAAATGGGTTTCTGGTGATTTGGAATGCAAGATGAGAAGAGTATTTATGTGAGAATGTGGAATGGGGTCACTCACTGCATGAAGAGGAGAACA
>NW_008369589.1:0-206 GCF_000622305.1 Nannospalax galili
ATCACAGATGTGAGGGCTTGAGTATCTTTGTAACATTGTTGGTAGTATTATGGTCGGGTAAGATTTACATGATACCCTACAAATTGTTGAGATAATCTTACAACACCCCCTGTGCTTGTATGTATAAAACAGCTATTGGATGTTTGGGATATTGGTTATTTTTTGTATCCCTTACTGCCCAAGTTGTCAAGAGGAATGCCCTGTGG
>NW_008369590.1:0-206 GCF_000622305.1 Nannospalax galili
AAGGGACAGAGAGTTGACTCTTCAAACTATGACCCCTTCCGGCTATGGCTCTGCGGCTCCCAGATGGTGGCGCTCAATTTCCAGACTGCAGGTAAATGGCTCAGGTACCCGGCCTGGCCGGGCCAGGTAGTAGCCACGTCATCGAAGGCAAAGCCAGCTGTGGAGTCTGAGCACAAGGGGTTGGTCTCAATGCCTGTCTTGGGGCC
>NW_008369591.1:0-206 GCF_000622305.1 Nannospalax galili
TAAAATAATCACGATAGTCCCCCACAGGCAAGCCCAGAGGTCTGTCTCCCACATGCTTCTAGATTTTTTTAAGTTGACAATTGACTCTAATCATTTCAAATGACATGAGAATTCTGTTTGTGCCCTTCATCTGACTCAAATTACTTTCTCAGAGAAAATGTACCTGTTCAAGGAAAGCCAGTCTTTTGTCTCCAGAGATGCATTTT
>NW_008369592.1:0-206 GCF_000622305.1 Nannospalax galili
CTGGGTTCAAATCCCAGTACTCACGTGACAGCTAACAACCATCAGAAACTCTAGTTCCAGGAGATCCAATGCCCTCTTCTGACCTTCTCAGGCACTGCATGACATGGGTGCACTTATATACATGCAGCCAATATACTCATACACACACAAAATAAAAAAAAATATTTCTTTAAAACCCCTGAAATTATCCAGTATAAGTTAACAAT
>NW_008369593.1:0-206 GCF_000622305.1 Nannospalax galili
CAGCAGTCTATCAATAAGGTGATGCAATACATCTAAAAACGATGAATTCCTAAAAATACAACTTAACAAAACTGCCAAAAGATAACCTATGAATCTGGATGCACTTTTGTTTCCTGAGTAGCTGAATTGTTGTAAAAATATTTTTCAACACTGGACATGGTGGTATGGACCTTTAATCCCAGTCCTCAGGAGGCAGAGACAGGTGG
>NW_008369594.1:0-206 GCF_000622305.1 Nannospalax galili
TGGGCCATCTTTTTTTCTCCACCCACTGCCCACTATGCTGGGCTTCCATCCCAAGATGGTTCAGAAAGCCCCCCCACCCTCCAGGAAACAGGTTGTTTGGGACACATCAATAAACATCATTAATCATATAAATGGACTCAAAGACAAAAAACACCTTGTCATCCCAATAGATGCAGAAAAGGCTTTTGACAAAATTCAGCATGCAT
>NW_008369595.1:0-206 GCF_000622305.1 Nannospalax galili
ACATTCTAAAACAAAATGTATTAAAGATAACATTATGGTTCAATAGAACTTAAGTTCGCTAATACTTTTATAACCATAATCATATTACTTATGTATGAAAGGTTAAAGTATGTCTTACCTTATGTTGTCTAATTTTTTTTATTTTTATAGTCTTTCCATCGACATTATAACTAAGTACATACACAGTTTTATACATAATATGTGTT
>NW_008369596.1:0-206 GCF_000622305.1 Nannospalax galili
ACTGTTCTTAGATTGTTGGATTAATATGATTGTCTCTGTTTTCTTTTTAAATTAGCTAGGTATTATTTCTCTCTCCTCTCCCTGTCTAACCCTTCGTCCATGGCTTCCCCATTTAAAGTGTCCCCGTCTTCCCCATTTATCCTTTGATAGTACCTGTCTCTTATGGTCTATGCCTTCCTCTGGTTCTTCCAAACTTTCCACCACCT
>NW_008369597.1:0-206 GCF_000622305.1 Nannospalax galili
CTCTGTTTCCCTATGTTCATGCACCAACCCTGGCTCTTACAGTCTTTCCACACCCTCTTCCGCAATGGTCCCTAAGTCATGGGTGAGTGAAGTTTAATATAGGGGTCCTATCCAGGGAGAACTTACTCTTGAGACCGATCCCTGGTTTGAAAACGAGGCTCTTGCATTCTCACGGATTTGCTAATGTTTAACTTGATGCAGAAAGA
>NW_008369598.1:0-206 GCF_000622305.1 Nannospalax galili
GATATAACCATTGGGGCAATCATGGCATGAATGTTATGGGTGTAACTAACAACTTTCTAACTGAACTTAAGACTTGCTTCACAGGAAGAAACTCATACATGGTACTGAAAACCTGGCCAAGATCCCATGACTGGGGAGGTCACAGGCTCTATTAACATAAGACTGCTATAGGAGTATAACATCAAACTGCCTTCTAAAATAGCTAT
>NW_008369599.1:0-206 GCF_000622305.1 Nannospalax galili
GGGAAGTCCTTTCATAAACTAGATCTAAGAACTGATACTTTTTTTCAATAATGTTGCAATACTAAGCAACATGTAAGGCGATATTATTTGAATCTACATTCAACTTCGTTTTTAATTAATTATTAATTAATTAATTAATTAGGTCTTTTTTGAGCCAGGGTCTCCCTATAGCCTCCACTGGCCTGGAACTCACTATATAGACCAAG
>NW_008369600.1:0-206 GCF_000622305.1 Nannospalax galili
TGTGTGTGTGTGTGTGTGTGTTGGTTATTGAGCATGGGGGCCTCACATATGCTAAGCATGTGTTCTTCCCCCAACCCCACTGTAACCACTTTATCTTTCTATCCATAAACAGATAGCACCTGCTAGAGAATGTATGAGCCGCTTGCAGCTTTTACAGCTCCTTCACCTGCAGCAGCTGTCACTCCACAAGTCACTCTTGTGGAGAA
>NW_008369601.1:0-206 GCF_000622305.1 Nannospalax galili
ATCAGACCCTCTGCCCCGAAGCCAGCAGGTCCCCCGCTAAGCAAAGCAAACTTGAGTCCCTACAACTGGCGCCCGAACAGGGACCCTCTTAGACCTCTGCTTTGCTGCGGACAGAGCAATTCTCCCCCCTTTTGCTGATCAGATCCCTTTGTCATTCTGGTTCGTAGGTAAGGGGCAATTGTAAATATGGGTAATTCTCTCTCTCC
>NW_008369602.1:0-206 GCF_000622305.1 Nannospalax galili
CGGCTTTACTGATATTCATTGTGAAATCTGTCCTGACCCACTGCTACTGAAACTTTCTGGAACACCAGGTCACCGTTTTGAAATCAAATAAATCAGGAGCTGGCTTGTGTACAAGCTGAAGAAAAGTGCTGTTTCCATTACTAAGTAGATGGCTCTGACTTCAACTGCAGGAGATGGAGGTCGGTTCTTCAGGGATGATGGACACA
>NW_008369603.1:0-206 GCF_000622305.1 Nannospalax galili
CCTGACCTTTCCTGTCTGAGAACTTCCAGGTTAGGTATTTCCTGTATATGTGTGAGGGTTTTAGTGTCATCACTACTGGGTTCTTTTCAGAAAGTGCCCTCCTTTGCAATAAATTCAAGTATATTCACTACTTTCTCTTCTGTCAGAGTCAAGGTATCACATTTTAATTCGAGTTCCTTGATCCTTTTGCAGTTGAGTTTTTGGAA
>NW_008369604.1:0-206 GCF_000622305.1 Nannospalax galili
AAAAAAAAACTTTTAGAGCCTGTACTCCCAGCTCCTTAGGAGGCTGAGGCAGGAGAATCACTTGAGCCCAAGAGCTTTGGATCAACTTGGACAACTAAGGAAAGATTCCATCTCCTTAAAACAGTATGGCAGAGGCTGGATGTAGTGGTGTATACCTTTAATCCCAGCATTCAGGAGGCAGAGGCAAGCAGATCTCTAAGGTCAGC
>NW_008369605.1:0-206 GCF_000622305.1 Nannospalax galili
CATCACCATCATCATCACCATAATCACCACCATCATCATCACCACAATCACTACCACCATCATCATCATCACCACAATCACCACCATCACCACCATCATCACCACAATCACCACCATCACCACAATCACCACCATCACCACCATCATCACCACGATCACCACCATCACCACAATCACCACCATCACCATCATCATCACCACAATCA
>NW_008369606.1:0-206 GCF_000622305.1 Nannospalax galili
GTGGACCTTAATTCCAATTAAACAGCTGTTGATCCCCCACAAGATGAAAATATCACTACCGTACTAAGAGCAATAAATATATTTCTTATTCTTTTGGGTTTCATCTTTTGAGAAATATCTGCTTATCTCCTTTCCCCATGTTTTATTTGGGTGGCTTATTATTATGAATTTTTAGTTGTTTGTTTATTCTAGATATTAACCCTCTG
>NW_008369607.1:0-206 GCF_000622305.1 Nannospalax galili
GTGGAGATGGTCGTGTCACCTGCCCTCTTTGACGTGCACAAGTAGTGTCACCTGTCATCTTTGATGTGCACATGGTCTTGTCACCTCCCTTCTCTACCATAAAGATGGTCTTGTCACCTGCACCCTCTGACGTGCAGATAGTCATGCACCTGCGTCTCTGACGTGCAGACAGTCGTGTCACCTGCCCCCTCTGACTTGCACATGGT
>NW_008369608.1:0-206 GCF_000622305.1 Nannospalax galili
TAGTAATATGTGACTGGTGCCTGTCAGAGTAACACACTGCACACAACTTCCTGATGAGCTCTAGTGTTGGAGGACAACCAAACAACCACCAAAACCACTGTGGTTAGTGAATATTATGCTACTCAAAAAGGCTACAGTTACATATAGTAACATGGGACTGGTGCTTGTCAGAGTAACGCAGTGCACACAACTTCCTGATGAGCTCT
>NW_008369609.1:0-206 GCF_000622305.1 Nannospalax galili
CCAGACATAACTACAGAAACCAGGATAATGGAAACAGGGAGGGAAGGAAAAGAAACAACCTGAAAGAGAATAACAGTAGGAAACAGGCCTTAATAATGGAGATATGATTAAAAATTGGGTTAGTGTAAGGGAGTGGAAAGGGAAGGGAATACAATGAACCTAGGGCATAAAGGAAAAGAAGGAGCTCAAGAGAGGTAGGACCACAG
>NW_008369610.1:0-206 GCF_000622305.1 Nannospalax galili
GAAAGTACATGGGTGAAAATAGGACGGGACTGCCTGAGTAGACCTCAGCAGTGGAGGAACTTTCAACACCAAAAAGCGGCGGACAGAGACGCACCCATGGCTGCTTCCAGGGCGTGCAGGTGACCGATCCCTGTGCCCCATTCCTGGCGTCCCCCGCATCCTATATCTGGCGCCACAACATGGGAGCCTCTGAACCTCGTGCCAAC
>NW_008369611.1:0-206 GCF_000622305.1 Nannospalax galili
CCTGGAACTGGAGTTACAGATGATTGTTAGCTGCCATGTGGGTACTAGGAATGGAACCTGAGTCCTCTGCAAGAGCAGTCAGTGCTCTTTACCACTGAGCTGTCTTTCCACCCCTACATACATCTTCTTGGACAGAAGATGTAGCTCAGTTCATAGAGCACTTGTCTAGCATACACAAAGCCCTGGGTTCCATCCTTAACACAGTG
>NW_008369612.1:0-206 GCF_000622305.1 Nannospalax galili
GTCACCTGCCCCCTGTGACGTGCAGATGTTCATGTCAGCTGCCCCCTCTGATGTGTACATGGTCGTGTAAACTGCCCACACGGTCGTACAGATGATCATGTCACCAGACCCTTCTCACATGCAGATGGTCATGTGACCTGCCCTCTCAGATGTGTACATGGTCATGTCACCTGTCATCTTTGACGTGCACATGGTCGTGTGACCTG
>NW_008369613.1:0-206 GCF_000622305.1 Nannospalax galili
AAAAAAAAAAAGATGGACACAGTAGCATGTGTTTGCAGTCCCACAAGTCCTGAGATGAGATAGGAGGCCAAGATGAGAGAACCCTGGAACCTTGCACACCACCTAGCCTGCTGTAGACAGTGTTAAGCAACAGAGCCCCGTCTCAAAGTGGAAGGCAAGGACCAACACCTGAGGTGTTCTGACCACTATACACAAGCCTAGCATAT
>NW_008369614.1:0-206 GCF_000622305.1 Nannospalax galili
GGGAGGCTATGGGAGGGTGCTATCTGGGAAGTACGTGTAAAAATAAATAAATTAATTTATTTAAAAAAAAACCCCAAAATTATTTTTTATTTTAGTGTATGAGTCTATTGCCGGCATGTATGTAAGTGCACCTGTGTCATGCAATGCCCATAGCAGTCAGAAGAGGATTCCCCTGGAACTGGAGTTACAGATCATTGTGTGCCATC
>NW_008369615.1:0-206 GCF_000622305.1 Nannospalax galili
TGAGCCAAGGGTTTGACGTGTGCTAAGCATGTGCTCGACCACTGAAGTCCATTGTCACTCCTTTGTAAATGAGTTTTAACTGGAAAATAATAAAAAAGACAGCCATGGCTTAACTGCAATAGTGCTTAATGACTAAAGTACGCTGGATATTGTACGAAAGGATAATATACAACATTACATTGTGAAAAGAACAGTGACTGTTTCTA
>NW_008369616.1:0-206 GCF_000622305.1 Nannospalax galili
ATTCTTCATCAAAATATCTGGTGTCTGTCTCAGATGTTACTTGAGGCTTAAGAGGAGGCACAAGCTTTTTATCATACACGTCTTGCCGGTTTACACAAGAGAAGAAACTGTGTCTCATGATTTCTTTTGCTTCATCTGGTTCTCCACCAAGGCACTTATTTGGATCCTTTATCAAGAGCCCTGAAAGCAATGATTTTGCATCTGAA
>NW_008369617.1:0-206 GCF_000622305.1 Nannospalax galili
ACATACATACATACATACATACATGTAATTTATGTATCCACTGATGCATCCAAACTTAATAGCAATATTACCATCTATTCCAGCAGTAAGGTTAAATCAAAACAGTATGCTTGGAGAACTTCAGAGTTCCATGCAGCTGTACCTGGGAACAAAGTTTAACATAAAACATCTTCATATAGCACACACAACTATCTCTACCTTGAGCA
>NW_008369618.1:0-206 GCF_000622305.1 Nannospalax galili
TTTAAAGAAGTAAAGAGTGATTTGGCTCAGGGTTTCATGGTTTCTATCCATACTCAACTCCTTCCTTTATTTTCAGGTGCTTTTGTTTTATACCTTGACAGACAGAAAATGAAGAGGCTAAACAAGACAGAGGCAGGCCATGATAGACCATACATGGGCATGTCCCCAGGGCCACTACCTTGAACCAGGACCTACTTTTGTTAGGG
>NW_008369619.1:0-206 GCF_000622305.1 Nannospalax galili
AAAAAAAATCCAAAGTATAACTCTGATCATGTGACACTCAGACATGGGAATGAGATTGGTCAACCCACTTAAAATACTCTAAAGTCTGCACTGTTTATGAAAATTAGAGAAAGTATTGATGGCATTACACATTCTGTTAGATTTCTATGGATGATTACCTAGAATGGTCACTAAAAGAATATTATGATGAAACTGACACCATGACA
>NW_008369620.1:0-206 GCF_000622305.1 Nannospalax galili
GAATCAATGGGCCACCATTTCAAGGGCAGAGTAATGAAAGGGCAATGATTAGATTTCCGAAAATTTTATTTTGCCCCTTTATTTACTCTGTCTGACTTCTGTGTGGAAAACAGGATAGAGTGAGGCAAGGTTAGGAGCCAGGAAGATCAGTCACTATCGTAGAAAGCAGTAGAGGAAAGTAAAGCATTGAGATTGTTGTTGGAAAG
>NW_008369621.1:0-206 GCF_000622305.1 Nannospalax galili
ATTGCAGAGACACTTGTACATCCATGTTTCTTGCTGCTCTTTTCACAATAGTTAAGAGACGGAAGTGACCTAAGTGTCCCTCAACTGAGGAGTGGATAATGAAAATGCTGTTCATTTATACAATGGAGGTTGACTCAGCAGTAAAGAAAGATGGTATCATGAAATTTGCAGGTAAATAGATGGAACTAGAAACTGTTATGCTAAGT
>NW_008369622.1:0-206 GCF_000622305.1 Nannospalax galili
CAGATGGTCCATGTCACATGCCCCATCTGATGTGCTGATGGTTGTGTCACCTGCCCACTCTGTCGTGCAGACGGTCGTGGCACTTGCCCCATCTGACGTGCAGATGGTCATTTCACCTGCCATCTCTGACGTGCAGGTGGTCGTGTCTTCTGCCTCCTCTGACGTGCAGATGGTAGTGTCAACTGCCCCCTCTGACGTGTACATGG
>NW_008369623.1:0-206 GCF_000622305.1 Nannospalax galili
GGGGCCAGGCTCTAAGTCTCCAAGGCCAGCTTCCAGTGACCAATGCCTCCTATCCCAAGGGTTCTCCTGAAACAGGGGCCTCAGTTGGGTCTCTATGGGCGTGCGGGTTTCGTGGAGCACCAGCTGCTGGGCGTGGCACCGGTCTCCCTCGCTCTGCTGGGGGGACGTGGGGCAGGTCGCGCACCACGTCTGCTGAGACTCTCCGC
>NW_008369624.1:0-206 GCF_000622305.1 Nannospalax galili
ACCTCCACAGGCATTGCATGACACAGGTACACTTACACACATGCAGACAATTCACTCATACACATAAAATAAAAATAATTTTTTTAAAAAATAGACAAATACAAGTGGTAGAGGAAAAGGTCCAAATGACATGGAGGAGTGTACCCCGATTACTCAGCCAATGAGGAAAGGGAGGAAGGGTTCGCATTCAGGGCTATAAAACTATA
>NW_008369625.1:0-206 GCF_000622305.1 Nannospalax galili
GATGACTTTATAGACATACACAGGTGCCAAGGATCTGAGTGTAACTGACTGCGACTAGTAATAATAAGATACATAGAGATTAGAGGCACATGTGTCAACATCTAAGCGTTAGTAACAAAAACAATGAGTCCTTCTGTAGGAAACAGTATGTTTTTAAATGAAATGGGGATCTTTTTTAAAGGTTAAAAACTCATTCAATTTTATGT
>NW_008369626.1:0-206 GCF_000622305.1 Nannospalax galili
AAAATTGAACATTGTGAAGTCATATTGTAACACTCTGAATGGCATATTGGAGTATTGTGATGTCACATTGGAACATTGTGCTGTCACACTGGATCGTTGTGATGTCACACTGGAATATTATGATGGAACATTGAAGCAATATAATGGCACTTGGTGAGATAGTGTTGGCACATTGGAGCATTGTGATGTCATATTAAACATTGTGA
>NW_008369627.1:0-206 GCF_000622305.1 Nannospalax galili
AGCATGATAACCACTTTCTCATTCAGCATCTGCTCAGATTTTACATGTGTAGTAAACTCTTCAACTATGCAATCTAGTGTAGCTTCTTCTGTTGCCTTCTCTCATGCAATGCCATTGTAAACTGTTCACTGATAATTCTACTCAACATATCAATTAATTGATTCTCGGCCCCTACTTATTTCTGTCTTGGATATTTATCACCTTTA
>NW_008369628.1:0-206 GCF_000622305.1 Nannospalax galili
TGCTAACTATTCTTGCCTTTACTTCTCCTTCATGTCTCCAAGGCATTGATCAAGGACTCTCTTCTCTCCCTACAGTTAAATCTTATACAATTTGAGAGTCTTTTAGATAGGCCCACAGAAGGGGAAGAACCTAGAGTGGTCTGTGTCTTGATTCCCCATGGGCAAATTGGGTTACCTCTTCAAAATAATAAAAATAAAAGGTAAAA
>NW_008369629.1:0-206 GCF_000622305.1 Nannospalax galili
CATGTTAAACAGTCCCTTGGGCACCATTCATTTTTACAGTTCTCCCTCCAAATCTCTCTGCTTCCCTTCCTCCTGTTTATATCCTTGCCTTTGTAAAGAGAACTCTGAGTCACCATGAAAAAAATGTTCACTATTTCTCTCCCAACTATCTATACCCATTCCATTTCTCCAAACCTTCAAGAAGCTACATTGTTTACCGGAATAAT
>NW_008369630.1:0-206 GCF_000622305.1 Nannospalax galili
TACAAGAAAAATGTCTGAAAGATAAATAAACAGATCCTATTATCACTAACCGACAAATGAACAAAAACACACAATTCCAGGGCTGGGGAGTTAACTTGGTAGTTAACGTGCTTGCCAGGCAAGCATGACAAGGAAGTTTGCTTCTTTTTCTTTTCTTTTTTTTTATTGAGCTTTTAAAATTTCATACAGTATTTCCCACTCACATC
>NW_008369631.1:0-206 GCF_000622305.1 Nannospalax galili
GGGGCATCTGTCTTGACACACCTAGGTCTGGTACCCTATACAGGTTGTATGTCTGGCCTGTCCTGAGCTGCTCATGGGTTCAGCTACTTGTCATGGGCTAACCCAACAGCTATCCCAAGGTGAATTTGAGAACCATGCTCTTCTGATCATTTGGGGACAGGAATGATTGTATTCAGCCTTAACATCACAAAACTTGTCATCACATC
>NW_008369632.1:0-206 GCF_000622305.1 Nannospalax galili
CACAGCATTCATACACAGCATTCACACACACACACAGCATTCACACACACATAGCATTCACACACCCACACATGGCATTCATATACACACAGCATTCACACACACACATTATTCACACACACAAACACACACACACACACACGGGTTTTTTTGGGTTTTTTTGATCTTTTAAAGATCACATTGAGAGTGGCTGGAGAGATGGCTCA
>NW_008369633.1:0-206 GCF_000622305.1 Nannospalax galili
TGATATGCACAATATAGAGGATTAACATTTTAGATAAGAGAAAATGTGTCTGTGTATAGAGAAACTTGGCACGAAACACCTAATCAAATTGTGGTGTGATTTTGCTAGTGTTAAAGGGTTAGGGATGTCTGTAACTCAGACATATAACACTTGCTTGGAATTTAGGAGAATCTGGATTAATTCCTAGCAGAGAGAGAGAGAGAGAG
>NW_008369634.1:0-206 GCF_000622305.1 Nannospalax galili
GATGTATTACTTTCTTGTTGCCATGATAAAACACCATGGCCTAGCAACTTATAGAAGGAAGAGTTCATTGGTCTTATGGTTCTGGAGTGATAAGAGACCATCATGGCAGGTGAGGCATGGCAGGGGGCATCTGAAGCAGAAAGGTTAGAGCTCATATCTTCAAGCAGACACTGGAATTTTAAAGACAAATTGGAAATGGGATATGG
>NW_008369635.1:0-206 GCF_000622305.1 Nannospalax galili
ATAACAATGAAAACAGTAATAATAACAATAATAATAATAATGCGCTAGTATATTGATTTATGGGTTACTAATTCTTAAATACCATGGTAAATTGTTGTATCTATTTGCTCATTTAAACATCAAGCAAGGGCTTGAGAGATCTCTCAGCAATTAACAAGGCTATTTGCTCTTACAGAGGACTTGAATTCAGTTCCCAGAACCCACAT
>NW_008369636.1:0-206 GCF_000622305.1 Nannospalax galili
CATGGCTTTCTAACCGCTAAGGCAATATGACCAGCTGCCTCCCACTCCTGCCACCCTGCCTTCCCCACCATGATGGATTATATCCCTTCTTGAACTGTAAGGCAAAATAGACCTTTCTTCCCTTAAGTTGCTTCTTGTCAGGTATTTTGTAATAGGAGTAAGAAAATAATTAACCCTCTCTCCCATAATTCAGAAAAAGAGAGAGA
>NW_008369637.1:0-206 GCF_000622305.1 Nannospalax galili
GATAGTGTTGCCAAATTGGAGCATTGTGCTTTCACATTGCAGCATTGTGATGACACAATGGACCATTGTAATGTCATATTTTAACGTTGTCATGGCACATTGGAGCAAAATAAAGGATGATTGGGCCATAGTGAAGGCACATTGGAGCATTGTTATGTCACATTGCAACATTGTGATGTCACATTGGAACATTATGAAGTCATATT
>NW_008369638.1:0-206 GCF_000622305.1 Nannospalax galili
CCCCCCCACTTGAACCCATATACTCTCTCATCCTTGTTACTATCCACTCTGTTGTCAACGTCCTCAGCCATTCACCAGCACTTGTCCATCTACTGAATCTAGTCAGCCTATCTAGAGATAGTTGTTTTAGGAAGATCAGCTGATCCTTATCTAGGAGCAATCAGTTGTCAGTATTCCTTTAGATAAGATTGAGGTCTGCTGTTCAT
>NW_008369639.1:0-206 GCF_000622305.1 Nannospalax galili
AAGATAACAAGGGGGACCAAAACTCCTCATTGCATCTTAGAGAATTCCATTGCCCCAAATAGTCTTTCTCCTTTTCCTAAATTAAGGTATTTCTGCCAAGTAATATGATGAAAATGTTAATATCATATTTTAATGTTAAAACCATACTGTTAATTGTTAACAGTACAAGAACTTGTGGATAGCATAAGAATGACCTTTCCATATAA
>NW_008369640.1:0-206 GCF_000622305.1 Nannospalax galili
GAATGAGAGGACAGAAAGTGGTGCTGGTGGCATCTCTGAAAGAGTGAAGTCCCCTTAGACGTGGAGTGGGTTAAAGAAACAAGGTATAACTATTTCAGGAAGAGTGTTTCAGCAGAGGAGCCATGGTTCAAAGGCTTAAGGTGGGAGCATGCTTGATGTCTTCCAGGGAGAACAAGAAATCCAATTGACTGGAGAGTGTGATCAGG
>NW_008369641.1:0-206 GCF_000622305.1 Nannospalax galili
CCCATTTCCACACCCTCTTCACTCCCCACCTCCGCTCCCCTTCCTCCTCTTCGGCTTCTTGTTCTCCATTATTATCTGTCTCTTGCTTTCTTATTTTTAGTTTCATTTGTTTTAAAAGTATTTGTTTAATAACCACATGATTAGAAGAAGTGTTTCATCACAGCTTTGACATATTCAATAACAATTTCCAGAGCAAAGATACATCT
>NW_008369642.1:0-206 GCF_000622305.1 Nannospalax galili
GAGACCCGGGCAAAAGGGGTGAAATTAACTGTGGCGGCAGAAATGACTATAACAGAAACCAGAGTTGCAGTTCTAGTAGAATCTGTTGACTCACCAGCTTGGGAGAGGTAATCCCGAATATCTTCTTTCTTCTTTTCTTCGCTCTCTCTCTCAGGAGCCTTCTGCAAACTTTATTTGTAATTAGAAATCTTACAACAGCAGCAAAG
>NW_008369643.1:0-206 GCF_000622305.1 Nannospalax galili
ACCTTTCTACTTTGTGTTTGGCTGCTTTAGATGTATGTGAATAGGACCGCAGCTTGTTGGTTTTTTTTTTTCCTGATTGGCTTATTTTACTTACCATAGTGTCTGAGATTCATCCATGTTGTAGCAATGTAACATGACAGAATTTCCTTCTTTAAGACTCCATAATCCATTGTATGTATATATCTCATTTTCTTTTCTTTTTTTTT
>NW_008369644.1:0-206 GCF_000622305.1 Nannospalax galili
GTGCTGGGAATTGAACCCAGGTCCTCCGCAAGAGCAGTCAGTACTTTTAACTGCTGAGCCCTCTCTCCAGCCCCCATGTGATTATGGTTCTTAATGGTACGTTTTGATATGTATTTTGTTCTGAGTCCCTGTCATCTTCATGAGAAATGTTTACGGTCTGAGGGCAGCTGGAGAGTGTTTGACAGCTGGCTGGGTGGCAGATAGGG
>NW_008369645.1:0-206 GCF_000622305.1 Nannospalax galili
GTCAGATGAGGTTTCTGAGATCCCACGCTCAGTTTCACCCATACAAGTGACAGATTAAGTCCTCTAATGAGTGACGGAATGCTCTGTTCCAAAGGAGCCTTGACAGAACGTCTGGAAAGAATCAGCCATCTTTGTAAATGCATATTTTTGCTCAGAGATCAGGCTGTCTCAGACATTAACACTGACATATACAAGGGCCTCCCTCT
>NW_008369646.1:0-206 GCF_000622305.1 Nannospalax galili
CCTGGCTAGTGAACCCAGGGAGAGCTCACACAGCCTTGGGGTTTCAGGGCCACCTGACCTCTCCGGTACCCACCAGGTCCCAACTCCACAGGTGGCTGGGATAACAGAGCTGAGGAGCACCATCACTTTGTTGCATGAGTGGCAGAAGGGGAGGGGCGGCCAGTAGTTTTTATCTAGAGAAAAAAAGGAGCACACCCCTGATACAT
>NW_008369647.1:0-206 GCF_000622305.1 Nannospalax galili
GGGAATGACAAAAGACCGCAATAGTCAAAACAATCCTAAACACAAAGAACGGTGCTAGAAGAGTTACTATACCAGATCTCAGACAATATTACAGAGCTATAGTCATAAAAATGGCATGGTACTGGCACAAAAATAAACACGTAGATCAATGGAATATAATTGAAGATCCAAATATCCGTACATACAATTTCAGCCACCTGGTGCCA
>NW_008369648.1:0-206 GCF_000622305.1 Nannospalax galili
CTTGATTGCCTACTGCAATCATTCATGACTTCCCCAGCATGAGCAGGACCCCAAAGGGCCAGGACTTCAATGAGATGTATCCACGGGAACCTTGTCTAAACATCATCTATTTTGTATTCTTTTTTCTTTTCTTGGGAAAAGATGAAATTAACAGACAGTGACTATTTGGTACACTGCACCGAGATTTATATAGCTCTTCTAGGTAA
>NW_008369649.1:0-206 GCF_000622305.1 Nannospalax galili
CATGTACTTCTTCCTGTGCCACCTGGCCTTCTCCGACATCTCCTTATCATCCGTCACCGTCCCAAAGATGCTCAGCAGTATGCAGACTCAGCACCTTTCCATCCCTTTTGAGGGGTGCATCACTCAAATGTATTTTTTCTTGTTTTTTGCAGCTATTGACAATTTCCTTCTTGGAGTGATGGCATATGACAGGTATGTGGCCATCT
>NW_008369650.1:0-206 GCF_000622305.1 Nannospalax galili
ATCACAGTGTAAGACAGTGCAACCTTAAAAGCCCCACAATCCTTAAAATATCCAAGCACTTAAAAGTTCATAGCCTCTTTAAAAAGGCTCTTAACTGTGGCCTTCTGTAAAATCCAAAAGAAGTACTGTCTTATTTCAAAAGTGAAGTATTGAAGTAGGGACACCTAAGCAAAACCCAAGGCCAGCAAAGTAGCTCAAGGATGGAC
>NW_008369651.1:0-206 GCF_000622305.1 Nannospalax galili
CAACACAGCTCTCCCCAGATGAGGGGACTGTTTTCTAAAGAACTCAGCCCCTGTCATTGAACATGCCAAGCTGAGACAGCATCTGTCCAGTGGTTAGACTGCTACAGAGACAGGTTCAATCCATGTTCTCTCAGGTCCCTTCCAGCCCTGAAACACTGATGCTTCAATTGAGCTTGGTGGTCATTCATTTGTGAGAAGGGACCACC
>NW_008369652.1:0-206 GCF_000622305.1 Nannospalax galili
CCCCTCTTCCCACTGTCCTTAGGCAAAACAAGGTATAATTTCTTCAAACTACAGTTTGGGGAACCAAAGAGTTTATTTGGCTTCCATATAGATCAATGAGTGAGGGGTTTACTTACAGAAGTGTGGACATGGGTGGCCCCTCTACATTGAGGCAGGGACACCATGACTTCCCTGTGACTGTCCAAGATGGCAAAGGTGACCCCCCC
>NW_008369653.1:0-206 GCF_000622305.1 Nannospalax galili
ACAAAGTTCCTTGGTGCCATCACAATGCTCATTTTTCCATGACAATGCACAATTGGGTCATTACCATGATCCATTGTGTGGTCACCATGCTTAATATGCATACATCATCCTAAATGCCCCCTCACAATCCCCCAGTGTGACATCACAATGGTCCTTGTTGCCATGGCAATGTTACAATATGACTTCACAATATTCCATTTTGAGAT
>NW_008369654.1:0-206 GCF_000622305.1 Nannospalax galili
CCTCGGAATCTTTCCAACATTAAATAGCTGAGATTTCAGGATAGACTGCTTGTCTCTACTAATTACAACTTAGATAAGTTACTTAATCCTCTTTTCTGTGCCTCAGTTTCCTCATATATATTAACCATCCTACCGCCAATGCCCATATAAACAATGAGGGACAGTGAGCTGTCTAGCACTCCAATTAATACAACTCTTTCACCTCT
>NW_008369655.1:0-206 GCF_000622305.1 Nannospalax galili
TCAGCAGACTATGTTGGGATTAAGCATTAACCAATGTTGATTCATCTCCATGAGCAGCAGAGGTGCCCTGGTGACATATGGATGATGTATCTTTATGAAAAGTTCACTTCCTTTTTAAAGATATCATTTCCAAAGACATTTTTTTTTCCCAGGAATGAAGTTGTAGATCCAAAGTAAATGAAAGCATCTGTGATCTGTAAATCGTG
>NW_008369656.1:0-206 GCF_000622305.1 Nannospalax galili
TTAAGCCTTAAAGCTATTGATTTTCTTCCTAAGCAGTTTGCATAGCATCCTCTAAAACCACAAGGGTTAGTCATCCGGAGGACGCTTCCAGGTCAACTCCAGCCCCATTGCTCTAAGTCCTGTGTCCAAATTGTCGGGAGCTGGAGAAACAACATGCATTACCAAAAAATATAATATAGCTCTACAAACAGTTGACTTAAGCAGGA